>NC_057688.1:4661528-4835066 GCF_014466175.1 Vespula pensylvanica
TTGTCTTTGACGTGTACGTTAAAATGTTCTTCATAGTCTGCCCTATCAAAAAATCCTTTCTGACACTTTTCGCACTTGTAAACGTAATCCTTTCTATGTCTGCGAAGATGAGATTCCAAGTTTGATTTTTGATTGGAAACGTAATCACAAAGATCGCAAGCGAATTTTTTTTGACCAGTGTGGATCAATTTGTGACGTTTTATGTTCATTGGACTACGAAAGGCCTTCCCACATTCGTCGCAATTGAATGCTCGTTCAATACCATGGAGATTCTTCAAGTGTTCGACTAATTTCATCATGTGACGGAAACGAGCACGGCACTTGATACACTCGTGTACACCTCGTGACTTCTTCCTCTGTTGCCTGAAACAAGAGACATAATATACATGTGACATCATCATTGTTGAACATAATTTTGATTGTTCAGTAATTAGAATGATAATGCATTTGATAACTTAAGTACATATACATACATATGTACCTACCAATTAAATATGGATGAGAAAATCGTATAAACTGTTCCCTTTTTAATTACTATCTTCGTTGAATATAGAATTAATAAGAACTAGAAAATACAGTTCGTTAAAATTACTATAAAAAAAAAAAAAAAAAATATTTTTGAATTAATAATAGTGTGAATCGAATTAGTCACAATCGTATCGCTCGGTGTATTATTTATAAAAATATGAAATAAATTAATTTACTTACTAGACGTTCGAGAAATGAATTTTTATTTATCTTGCTGTAGTAACAAAATGAACTTATCATTATCTACACTAATATTAAAATACGAACGTAGCTGATATCGTTAATCTACTTTCGTAAAAACGATTATCCTAAACGATCTTTGTGATATATACTCTAGAAAAATGTAATTTTCTTCGATGTAAGAAAGAAAACAAGAAAAAGAGTCGGCATTAATCGATCAAAGTCGAAGTCAATTACACAATAAAAATTCAAGGAAAAAGGTTTATTCTATCTTTATCGAATTTTTCGTTGTATATTCCCTAGTGAACTCAGTAACTATACTTTTAACGGAAACTACTGGTAGAGGTGGCAAAGGACCAGGATGCCTTTTTCTATGACAAATTAAGCCAGGTTTTTGTGCAAAGGCCTGTCCACAAATATCACAAACGTATGGTCTCTTTCCAGTGTGTATAAGAACGTGTTGTTCTTGAGCAGTTTGTCTTCTGAAGGATTTACCACAAACTGGACAGGGAAAGGGTTTGACACCAGTGTGTATTCGCATGTGGGAATCAAGGTCACGACCTCGAAATCTTTTACCGCAAGTAGGACAGAGAACCTTTTCCCTGTTCTCGTGCCAGGCTAAGTGTTGTTCAAGATTTTCACGAGTTGTCATGCCACGTCTACAAATACGACACACGAACTCAGGTTTGTAATGTTTATATTTCATGTGAGCTTTCAACGCATGAAGGTTCTTGCTGAAGTGTCCACAAACGTCGCATACGATAGGTGGTGCACCACTGTGGTTTTGTTTAACGTGATGATTCAAAGCCTTTTTGATCTTGAACTGTTTGCCACAAGTATCGCAGGAATAATCATAACTGTTGGTATGTAGCCGAATATAATGATTCTTCAGTGTACCCTTGTTATTACTTTTGTATTCGCAAACGCTACACTCGTAAATCTGACGACGGTGAATCCTCTCAATGTGAGAGATCAAATAACGTCGAAGACTAAACGTTTTCGAGCAATCAGTACATTTATGTCTGTGTTGTTTCAAATGTTCTATCAAGTTACTCTTCTTCAGGAATCTTCGCTGACAATGATCACATTCCACGTTCTTATTTATTTTCTTTTTTGATGATCCTTTGATATCCAACGTAGTCGTTTCAGCTTTGAAACGATCTATAAAAAGAACAGACGTTTCCTTTTGAGTGTTATCCTCGTTATCCGTTCGTTTCAAGGATCTCGTTTTGTTGCATTCGTCGTATTCGAGTTTCAGTGGAGACAGATGAGCGGATTTAATGTCCACGCTCAATGGATCGGATACTCTAAAACATACAAGCGAAGTATTTCGTTATTACTAGTTTCGATTATATTACGAAACAATTTCGTAATTTTCTATTCTTTGCGACCGATGAGGAATCTATAACAGACGAAACAGTCTCAATTTTTTTTTTTAGGATGTTTGTGATCCTCACAAAAAACGTCTGTGATAAGGTCATGCTTTAGCTCTTACTTACTCTTTTTTATTTTCTTTGTTTATATTTGTTTTATTTTTTTATCTGGTAACGCTGATTTTTGGAAGGTTTGGGGATTGCTATAACTATTATTATTACATTTAGAAATTTAACATCTTTAATTTGTCTACATGTTTAACATACATGACGTTAAAGGTACATTACCATCAATATCATCATCTCATTATTCGATCATTCGCGAATATTCGATGATTTGGAAAATTGTGATCTTATCGCTATCGTGGCACCAAAATCATTTTTTAATAGAATAAAGTGCTTTTTCTCTCTTTTCTTTTTTTTTTTCTCCTTTTTATCTTCTTTTTATTCTTTCTCCTTTATATTAAAAATCTACTTATTTGTCGCATTAAGAAAATTAAAAATCTTTCTCAGATCGTCGCGATCCTCAATAAAAAACTCTGGGCTCACAATGCGTTCATGCCACTTATTTTTTCTATTTTTTACATAATTATACTCTGGTCAAACCTAACTATGTTAAGAGGAGAAGACATTATTATTATTATTATTATTATTAATATTACT
Source organism: Vespula pensylvanica (assembly GCF_014466175.1). Taxonomy (NCBI): domain Eukaryota; kingdom Metazoa; phylum Arthropoda; class Insecta; order Hymenoptera; family Vespidae; genus Vespula; species Vespula pensylvanica. Next base: position 4,664,273 of record NC_057688.1, read on the forward strand.
ATTAATATTAATATTAATATTAATATTATTATTATTTTACGGTAACAAAAAAACCAAGACTCGATTAAACGACGACATTGCCGCCATGTAATATTCTTAATGATCTTACAATTAGAGTTTCAAAATTATTGGTATTTAAATGGCCTTGTTATTCTAGTTAAACGTCTGATTGAGAACTATAAGGTGGATGCGGTAGATTGTGACTTTTACATATCTATTTACATTTATCTTCAAATATGTTAACTAACCATACAATTACAAAATATTATTCTTCATTTTTATCTGAAATGTAACAGCGTTTTAAAAGGGCCGATCGATTTTTTTCTAACTTAAAAGTTGTTAAGCACGTTTCTCTTTGTGCACTGTGTCGTCAGGAAAGGGTCGCAAGAGAAAAAATTATACTTGAAAATCTTAAAATAGACAAAATGTGTGTGTGTGTGTGTGTGTGTGTGTGTGTATGTATATATATATATATATATATATATATATATATATATTTATAAAAAAAGAAAAAAAAAGAAAAATTATTTCTTTTTAACCAATCGAATTTGAAATAAATTGTTCTATTAGATCTTTCATGTGTTTGATTATCCCATTAAAAAAAAAAAAAAAAAAAAAAAAAAAAAAAAAAGAAAAAAAAGAAAAAAAATATATAAAACCCACAATGGAAAACTTCGATTGACAAACCCGAACTAATATAATTAAATGATCCTAATTGCTAAAACGAAGATACTTTATGTTTCTTCGATTATTCTTTCGTCGTTTTCACGTGCATTGATCTCTTGAACGTATCCCTCTGTAAACTCCTTAACGATGTCCGCGATTGGCATCACGGGTAATGGTGGATGAGGACCAGGGTGTGTCTTTCTATGACATATTAAACCCGGTTTTTGGGTGAAAGCTTTTCCACAAATATCGCAAACAAATGGTCGCTTTCCTGTGTGTATCAGCAAGTGCTGTCTCAGTTGTGATCTTCTTGCAAACGGTTTGTTACAGATCAGACAAGAATGCGGTTTACATCCAGTGTGAACAGCCATGTGTCTCTTGAAAGAATCCTTTTTTGTAAAGGTTTTACCACATTCCGCGCATACGATTTTTTCTCTTTTTTCGTGTTGCATTAAAAGATGTTGGTCTAGGTTCTCTTGAGTCACCATCCGTCTTTTACAAATATGACATTCGTATTTCGGCTTGTAATGCGCCCATTTTTGATGAACGTAAAGGGAACCACTGTTCTGACAGAGCTTTCCACAAACGTCACAATTCAATGGCTTCTCCTTATGATGAAATCTTACGTGATTCGTGAGATCACCTTTGACCTTGAATTTTTTCGGACAAAATTTACACTGATGTTCATAACGATCCGTATGTTTCCTTATAAAGTGAGACTGTAACGAATGTTTCGATCTACATACGAATCCACAAGCGGCACAGGGAAAGAGTAAATTGTTTGGTCGTTTTCTCGACCAAGTTTCGTGTTTCCTTTCAAGATGTGCCGCGAACAAGCTTTTCTTCAATGTTCTATAATCACACACGGCGCATATATAAGCACCGTCCTCTTGTATGCACACTTTCTTTTTGTGAGTCCATGCAACATGTTTTCGAAAGGACATAGCCGAGTTGAACATCTCTGAACACAGTTTACACTTCAAAGCAGTATTCGAAGTCTTTTTTCGACTTTTCGTTGGTGACGCAGGATCGTTCGTAGATCCTAAAATATCGCTTTCGAGATATTCTACTTCTTCTTCATCCTCGGCCTCCTTGTTATAAGTTTCTTCGGTTTGAAAGGTATTGTTTGATTTCACATTGACGTCTGTAGGCAAAACCTTTTCGATGGTCACCGTGGTACCTTGCAGTTTCACTTGATACAATTCTCCCACAGGGTTTTTACCATCTACTCCGTTACTTCCGTTAAGTACGATCGGTTTTATGCTCATATCTTCCTCCTTTTGCTCGTAATTCCCATTAAAAATATTTTCTTCTTCGTAAATTTTCTCGTCCATCGAATCATATTGTAAACTTTCTTCGCCATAAAGGCATTCAATTTTTGATGCCTTGTTACTTTGTTCATCTTCCAAATCATTTTCATCTTCCTTTCCCTCCTTGATCAATTCTTCTTCATTCTCTACGATCTCTTCCAATTCCTCAGGAATATCTTCGTCTGGTAACGGTACGTCATCCTCCGGTACAAATGCATAATATGGCTTTCCATCGAATTCTAAAATCTGCCATTTCCTCATTACCACAGATTCTTTATCGTAGATGAAAATACCGTGAGAGTCGTAAGTAGCCTCGTGATCGTACCTGAAACATCGACGATTAAATGTGTTATAAAAGTATAGAAAACAACAATTATTATCAGGTTTTGTGATGTCGAATGTGTAAATTAATATGATAGTAGATACTTTTACTTTTTTTTTTTTTTTTCTAATTGCGATAATTTTAGGGATAATCTAATTTTTTCTGTTTGTTTATTTGTTTGTTTGTTTGTCTTTTCTTTTGTTTTTTAAAATTTACGTGGGTGTACGTGTCGAGTCGAAGTCACATGTGAGTAAATTGTCGATGTGTTATCGCCTAGTTTTTGTACAAGAATCGGCGTATTCATACTAGAATCATAATCCGAGAAGAAACTCATATTACCAAATTCGGTTCCATGAATTTCTTTCATCAGTTTCTAATGTTATATAACGTGATAAAACGCATGAATTTTTTTTTTACGACGAAAGCAATATTATCAAAAATAATTGGAACGTTCCATCGAACACGTTTTCTTTTTCTTTTCTGTTTCTTTTTTCTTCTTCTTCTTCTTTTTTTTTTTTTTCTTTTTTAATAAATCGCATTCTTTCGGAGAATAATTTTCAAGCTATCACAAGTGTTCATAACTGCGTGAACATGATTACGTCTATAGTGTATACAAATATGATATATCAATACGAGTAGATTCGTTGACAATATAAAAAAATATTAACTAGGAGTTGTTCAAGAAAGACAAGGCACGGATTTAACCATATATTTCATTTCTTCATGAATTCTTTTAGGATGTGATCGATGTGTATAACAGGTAGTGGTGGTAGAGTTCCTGAATGGATCTTCCTGTGGCATATAAGACCAGCCTTTTGAGCGAAGGACTTGCCACAAACGTCACAGGTGTAAATTCGTTCGCCGGTATGTAGAAGAAGATGTTGGCTAAGACTACTGTGAGTAGCAAAAGCTCTGGCACAGACGGTACAATTGTAGGGTTTGTCACCTGTATGAATTCTCATGTGTTTACGGAGATCATAATTTTCAAAGAAAGTTTTGCCACATTCTTCGCAAACAGACTTCTCCTTCCTCTCGTGTTGAGTCAAAACGTGTTGGTCCAGGTTCTCCTTGGTGACCAATCGTCTGTGACACATTGGACATTCAAACTTGGCCTTGTAATGAGCATGTTTCTGATGAGTATACAAACTATGACTGTTCTTACAAGTTTTTCCACAGACGTCGCATATCACTGGTGATTCTCGATGATTCAGTCTTGTATGAGTCGTAAGATCGCCCTTAATCTTAAATTCTTTGCCACAGTATTCGCAGGAGTAACAATAATGTTGAGTATGCTTTCGTACAAAGTGTGACCTCAACGTTTCCTTTCTTGCACATACCAAACCACAAACGATACAAACGAATTCACGTTTCTTCTTGCAGTTTCCATCTTCGTTCGTTCTATCATTCCCATCGTGTTTCTCCGCTAAATGAGCTATCATGGTTGATCTCTTGTTGCATCTGAAGTCGCATATCACGCAAGTTAATGCTTCTTGATTTCCTGTTATTTTGTCCGTGAAATTTGATGTCTCCTTCGTTGGACGTAAATCGTAATTGTGATTCTCTAACGTTAATCTATGTTCCTTTAAAGGACATTTGTTTCTCAACTTTATTACACAATCATCATAAGATACATCCTTCGATTTATTGTCTTTGCATGTTATTTCTGATTTCATACATTGAGAAGTATCAAGTCTTGTTGGGATATCACTTTGAAGTAATTTTGTGTTTTTCGAGCGATTATCATCAATCTGGTTTGATGTGTTTCTAAAACAAAAAAGAAATACAACATATTTGTGATGGTTTCATTCCAACAACAATCTCCAATCGGTGATTACTTACTTTCGTAGTCATAACTCACAAAGATCGTGATAAGGATAATTAAAGACATCTCACTCCCTGAATTAAGGGCCGCGAGACTGCTTTTTGAAAAATATTATTAGGTATTATATTAAGGTATTCATTCTTTTTTTTTTTGCTTCTTTTTTGTGGTAATAAACAAATCAAATACGACAAATAATTGCAAGTAAATGTATTATTTTACACGTGACAATAATAATAGTGATGTTTTATCTTTCGTATTCGCACATTTTTTTCACAGTTTGTAAGATTCTTGAATTATCTTCGTCGATGTAATTCATTATTTCATCGGTCATTCTGAAACAAAATTTCTTCAAGATATTATTTAAATGTTTTTCAGATAAATGTACAGTACTAAAAAGTTACTTACATTTTGAAAAATCGTTTCTAAAGCCAAAGAAAATAAGCTGTAACATTCTTGAAATTGATTAGTATCGATTCAATTATAAATTTGTAATAAAATATTATTTATATATTTTACTTACCGTTGAAATAAATTGTTAAAACTTAATTTTTTTATTGTTAAGAAATGTAAATTTTTTTGTCTTTCTATTAGTGTACTTTATTAAAAACATCTTGAACTTATTTTAATATTAATTGCTATAACAACATACGATATTAACATGACAAAATTGTTTGCAATCATAAAATTTACAATGAGTTAATTAAAATATTTTATAGATCGCTAAATTTACAAGTAACATTATTGCAAATAATCATGCAATCAAAACGAATCCTAATAAAATTTTTAGGCGATCAAACAATGCCACATCCTTACTTCTTCCAACTTTTTAATTTAACTTTAAGTTAATAAAACACGACAAAAACTTACACGAAATTGAAGATAACAATTAGAGAAAAAAACATCAGTTTTAGATGCATAATATATATAAATAAAAACTCAATTATTTTCGTCATTGATAAAAATCTCTTAGTACATCGCATTTTCATATTGCTTTGAAGTAGATTCAATCTTTTCTCTATTTTAAACGCTGCAATCTCCAAGTCAAATAGTTCTTTCATTTATAAATTAAGTACGATGGACCATATTTTCTTGTTAATCGTCATCAATCCTTCTTCATAAAATCGCTAAGTATATGTTTGATGTGTACGACCGGTAAAGGCGGATGAATACCAGGATGAGATTTCCGATGACAAATTAGTCCAGGTTTCTGTGTGAAGGCTTTACCACAAATATCACAGATATATGGTCGTTTTCCTGTATGTATGAGAAGATGCTGTCTGTAAGCAGTACGACGAGCAAACGCTTTGCCACAGATGTGACAATCATATGGTCTATCTCCTGTATGAGTCATCATATGTTGTTTCAACCGATGATTTTCAGAAAATGATTTTCCACATTCTTCACAAACGAAACTTTCACGTCGTTCGTGTTGAAGGAGTATATGCTGGTCAAGATTCTCTTGTGTCACCATTCTTCTTTTACAAATCTCACATTCGTATTTGGGCTTGAAATGAGCCCACTTCTGGTGGACGTACAAGGAATTACTGTTGGAACAAGTTTTACCACAAACGTCGCAGACTATCGGGCCCTCTTTATGCTTGAAACGAACGTGCAATCTCATGTCTCCCTTAACTTTGAACTTCTTACCACAAAATTCACAATCGTATTTGTATTCCGATGCGTGCTTACGTTCAAGATGTTCCTTTAAACGTCTTCTGGTCTGACATTTAAATTCACATACGTCGCAAGCATATTCTTCCTGTTCCGAGAGAATTCCACGACCAGTCTTTCTTCTACCAGTTCGACGAGTCGAGTGTTTCCTACTAATATGAGAATAAAGAGTGGATTTATTCGTGCTCTCGTAATTACAATAATTACACGTATACGTTAGATTTTCTAGATCGTCGACATTCCCTTCTTGTTCAGGTTTGTGTTCCAATGCTACGTGCATTTTGAAAGCTATCAAGCTACGACAAATCTTGAAACAGACCTTACACTTGTATCGCTGAGCTTGTTCGTGTACGGCATTTTTATGACGTTTCAACATTTGCATTACAGGAAAACAAATGTTACATTCTTCACAAGCGTACATTTTGTTATCTTCCTCGTACATTTCTTGATCGTTTGTAATCGCTTGTTCGTCCACCGAACATTCTTCTTTTTTTATTTTCATTGAACAAAATGGATCAAGTTCATCGGTATACGAAAGATCCTTTTCGTTTGATATTTTTAAAGATTCTTCTAAAATTTCTTTCTTAATCTCGTCGCTTTCCGAATTAATTTTCTTTCTTTCAATTAACTTCTTTTCTTGTTTAGCTGGAACAAATGCGTAGTAGAGACAGCCTTCCAAATCGACGATTTGCCATGGCTGCATTTGGATCGATTCTTTGCCGTACAAAAAACGTCCATCTCCGTTTAGAATCCTGAAAATTATAAGTCAATGTCAGATTAACGTCGAATAGATAAAACAAAGTTTTGGGATAACGTCTAAATATTCTTTTAAGATTTATCAGAAAGTTTAAGATCGTAACAGGATCTTTTTACCTTTAATATATTCAAAGTTTATGTTTTTTTTTCTATTTAAATCGTTTATAGTGTAATACATTGTTAATAATAATGATGAAATTTGAGTTACCAAGGCGAAGTTAGAAGGTGTTCGTTAGTACTAATGAACTAATTGTTCGCATCTGAAATGATTTGGAGAAGTTTTAATTTTCATTGGTATATCGTACATGCATTAATATACACCCAGAAAAATATTTGTATATCAAAAACCATTGTTCTAATTAGTGAAAGACGCCAGTTTACTGCATATAGATATTTATGCTCTTGAAAGAAGAATGTGTATATATATATATATATATATATATATATATATATATATATATCGTATAATCGGAATAATTATTTCTTCAGCTAATTTTTATCATTTTGCGAATGATCCATCGTAATGAATTATCCATATATCGGTTTATGAATGTGCGAACACGAATATAATTGATATAAAATATAATATTATTTTATCTGATGCCAAGAACGTCAATAATCCAGAAACATTATAAGAACATACGTTACTATAGAAAATCTGCGAAGGATTACAAGTGAACTGTTAAAATGTATAACAGTTAAAACCCAATGAACCCTGTTAACAATATTTAAACATTGCACTTCCAAGTAAAAAGATACTATACACGTATATCTATCTAAACATTAATAATGATCAAATGATAATAAAGTTAACGTATTCCCTTTTGACACTTTTGTTTTATCAGCGTCTTTCAAAACGAGCTAATAACGAGATATTGCAGAAACACGAATTGTGCGATTTGGCTGTAGTGAAAAAGCACGAGAAAAGTAGTAATTCTGAAACACATTGAATTCCATTAATGAAAAATCGATCAGTCTCAGTTGTTCATAACGTCGTTTAATATGTGATCGATGAGAACTCTTGGTAGAGGTGGATGAGATCCAGGATGAGATTTTCGATGGCTGATCAGTCCAGGTTTCTGAGTGAAAGCCTTTCCACAAATATCACATACGTATGGTCTCATGCCGGTGTGTATGAGAAGATGTTGCTTCAGTGCAGTTCTACGTGCAAAAGCTTTGCTGCAGATGGTACAAGTATAAGGTTTATCTCCAGTATGAATCCTCATGTGAACCTTCAATCTGCTGTTTCTAGAAAATGTTTTGCCACATTCCTCACAAACAACGTTCTCTTTTCTCTCATGTTGCCTGATCATATGTTCATTTAAATTCTCCTGGCTCACCATTCGTCTTTTGCATACTTGACATTCGTATTGTGCCTTGTAATGAGCAAACTTTTGATGCACGTAAAGAGAATTGCTATTTAAACAAGTTTTCCCACAGACGTCGCAAATGACCGGCTGTTCTCGATGACTGAACCTTATGTGATTCGTCAAATCACCTTTGACCTTGAACTTTTTTCCACAGGTTTCACAAGAGAATTTAAAGTCGTCGGTATGCTTTCTGGCTACGTGAACCTTCAGTTCATACTTGTTTTTATTTTTGTAATCGCATTGATTGCAATAGAACAATTCGGGTTGGTCGTTACCGGTACAAGATCTCATTGTTTTGTGCTTTCTCTTGATGTGAGAATAAAGAGATGTTCTCTTGATCGTCTTGAAATCACACTCGTTGCAAGCATAAACCTGGTTCAATGCTTCGATTTTGTGTTGACGTTTGTGCGAATAAAGTGTACTCTTCTTCGCGCATTTGAAGTCGCAAAGATCACAACGTTCTTCGAGAGTAGCTTTGTTACTGTGCTTCTTGTTAACGTGGCTCGTCATAGTTGATCTCTTTTTACAACGGAACGTACAACACGAACAAGAAAACATCGAGACGTTTTTTTGTACTTCGCCATCGTACTTTTCTTCTTTAGCTTCTGCGACTTCATAGTTCCACTTGTTTGATCTGCTCGATGAATTTTCGATTCTCTTCTCTGATTTTCGATGACACTGTGCTACGTGTGCTGCCAGAACATCACCCTTTGTACATTCGAAATCACAAATGTCGCAAAAGTGATAAACTTTCTTGCTCTTTTTCGTAGATCTTCGTTTGCTTGAATTATTTTCGTTGGAAGAACATTTGCGATTATTCGAAACAGACTTGACCTCATTTATTCTGTGTTTTCTTTTCAAGTGTACGGTCAACGTGATGCTTTTTTCGCATGCAAAATTACAGAGATTACAAGTATAGTCGCGTTTTTCAATCTGCCCGAATACGGATTTACTGTATTGCCGTAAATCCGATGTTTTGGAATATCCATATTTTTCTTTTGAACATTTGATCTTTGGGATAGAATGTTTCACGTTATGGGATAATCTGTGTCTGTTCAGCATCGTTCTCAAGGGAAACTTCATTCCGCAACGATCGCAATTGTGGTACTTTATAATTGTTTTTCCTTGACCACGAGCGGAGTGTTCTTCGATTTCTTTCTTTACCGATAACAACGACGACATTGTATTGGTTTGGTTTTCCACTGTTCCTGATAGAAAGGTATCTTCCAATTTGATGTTAGAACAATCATGTTGTAGCAATACTATAGAATCCTTTTCTTCAGCTGAGTGGTCAAGTTTATCCATTTCTGAACTCTCCATAGCAAAGTTTCGGTCTCTAAAACAGAATGATAAAATAATGATTACTATCTTGTGAAATTATATAATATCGATTACATATTGAGGCATTACTTACTCCGCGATTATAAGAGCCAATTGTGCAAAATAATTGTCGATGGGATCGTTTAACAAAAAAATGTAAGTAGTTTCTATTCGTTATACTCATTTTTCAGAATTGATCACTAATTCTTAAGAAATTATACACATATAAAATATATATATATATATATATTTAGCTTATATATATATCATCACAAATAAATACATACACACACACATATATATATATAAATATATATATATATATATCTAAGATATATGACAAGTATTGTGATGTAACTATGTATCTAATTATGTACAATTGTTATATTATAAAATCGTATATGCCCATTAATTTTCATTTCTATGTCGATTCATTAAATAATATAAATATTATTGGCGGAAGCAGAATCAATGAAGAGCACTATTAATTTAAAATGTCCGATTTAGAATCGATCTTGCTTTCAAAAGTATTCCTATTTTTTCCAAACGGCATAGGGGGCGAGGATAGATGAGAGTCGGGGTGTTTTCTTCGATGTTCGATCATGTAGTATCGTCTTTTGAAAGCTTGTCCACAAAGATCACAAACATGAGGTCTATCCGCCGAATGTGTTAATAGATGTGTGTTCCTCATGTGGGACGTACGAAAGTTCTTCTTACAAATTTGACAAACGTAAGGTTTAACACCGGTATGAGTGGTCGTGTGCGTAGCCAAATATCTTTTCGTTGCGAAGACCTTGCCACATTCTTTGCACTCGTACGTTCTATCGTGTTGACGCATATGATTGTTGAGATTTTCTTGAGTGAGAAGCCTTTTGTTGCAGACGTCGCATTGAAAATTGTATTCGTTCAAATGAGCGACCTTTCTGTGCTTATACAGGGAGTAATCGCTGGTGTAAAATTTCCCACAAATGTCACACATATGTCGTGAACTACTGTGAGTACCAATGTGAAACTTCAAGTCCCATTCCATTTTAAAACGTTTGCCACAGTGTTCACAAGCGAACTTGTAATCGTCCGTATGTCTTCTTATATAATGGGACTTCAAATTGTTCTTCGTTTTCGTACGATAATCACACTTGTCGCAACAGTGAAGCAAACTGGTATCCAAATCCTGATGAATCAATCTGTGTGCCTTCAAGTCACACTTGTACTTGAAAGATTTACCACAAGAATTGCATTTGAATGGCCGATGAAAGCTATGTTTACTCATTATATGTCGTAATATCTTGCTCTTTTGTTTGAATATCATTTGACAAATGTCACAAGTGTAATTACCATCGTTTCGTTTCTTGTAAAGAATTTCTTGACTCGTACGAATTTCATTACTTCCTGATTGCGATTTATTATCCTTTTCGGTTTCTTCTTTCACACGATTTCTCTTTTTCAATGTATTAGATGACCTCAATATTTTCATCGCTGCTTTACGTTCGTATCGAAAATTGATATTTTTAAGACGAGAATCCTTTGAGTAGGAAGCTTGTGATTCGTCCAGGAATTTCTTAACATTCCATCTCGAGCGTAACGCTGAATTTCTTCTTTTGACCGTACTTCTTTTGTCTAATTGTTGAATCGTTTTCCTAAAACAAGAATTATCAGTGTAAGTATACGTATTTTAAATAGATTGCTATGTCATATCATTAGAAATGCATCATTTTCCTGAAATAAGGAGTGGTCTTCTCATTACAAGGACGTTTTCTTATATTCTGAAAATATCAATTACACCGACTTTCTTAAATCAATAAAGTACATGTTTAGTATCTGTAGAAGTAAAGGTCTAATGAAACATATCAAATATGTTAATCATTCTCTTCTTCATATTTATTTTTCTCTACAATGGAAATTGCACATTAATCTGCTTAAGCTATTAAAGTCAGAATATAAATCTTGAAATTTTCTCAGACATAGAGATAACAAATAAATAAAGTTTCAAAAGAGAAACTGTTAAAATAAAAGAAAATTGTTCTTCTCTTTGAGAAGACTTCTGAGGTAGAGTGATCACTTGATTGATTTCTTTTTTTTTATGGATTAAACCAAGTTCTTGGCTCTTAAATTTCGCCCGACAATCTCGATAATATTCCTTATGAATACCAATGTTGGATCTTCAGAATAATCAGGATTTTTTTTTTTTTTTTTTTTTTTTTTTTATGTACATAAAGTGTAAAATTCCTTTTATAAATGGTATAAAAATAAGGTCTGACGCTCAACTGTGTCAAGAAATAAACTTTTCTGCTTACTGTACTTGTAAATTATTTGTTGCAGATGCGATAAAAATAAAGTTTTTCATGACAATTTCATTTCGCACTTCCAATACATTTCTAGCACGTGTATCGTTGTTCTTGTTATCGCAGGTAATTGTTCAAATTCTTTTATTTTCAATTTTCTTGTCAAAATTTCCTTTTATAAATGAGACACTGAACGAAATACTTCGTTTTGTGCTTCTGATTCTTGTGAAAATACAAGGACATCTTATTAGATAAAGTGGTATCGCAAAAGTAATAAACAAAAATTCTCTTTCTTGTGAGTTTGATATAATCAACCTTAATGCAAATTTTCGATCATATATATCGTGAAAAACGAAAATCATTGGTATGTTTTCGTTTAAAGTGTACCTGCAAACTGACTTGTTGTTAAAAGTAGATAATTCTTCATGATTTTCACAGATTTTTCTTTTGTTTCTTCGCGAAGAAGAAAGTTTAAAGATTTATTTAATAACTCACCTGCAGGTAAGAATAAAATAATATAATGGTGATAAAATTGGTATCTCTTTGTGTGCTTTCACTTTGTGTTTTTGCATATTGTTTTTACGTTTGGATTTCTCAACATAAACGTCACATCGAAACGTACAAAAATCATCATGCTTCAACATATGCTTTTGATATTTCAATATTAGAGACATCACAAGAAATTTATACTTTCTTAATGCGTAAATCTTCATTTCTTTGATTCCATTTTCTCGAAGATTTGTTTAATCTTCTCGTAATTTTTTTTTTATTTTTTTATTTTTTTTTAATTTTAATACATTCATCGAAATTTTTACTTTCGACTATTTTTCTTTTATCTTCTTCATTAGATCTAAACAGGAGGAACGCGATTACTTACAGTCTAAGTTTGTTCGCGTTCACTTTAATAATTTAATAAAATAATTTGTTACTTGAAACAATTTGTTAATACGTAATACTTGATAATAAAAACGCGCAAGAACAAAATATGAATTATGTATTGAGTAATATATAATAGTATACTTAGGTATCAAATTTAGCAGATAAACAAAATAAACGATGTTAAATATTTGTATACACATGCACGTGTTCGATTACTTTCTGTTTGATCATTGTTTTAGTAAAATCTCTTTTTGCAACAATATTGTCTTTTCTCGTGTCAATTTTTTATTCGATTTATGTGCCGTTTTGTGTTTCTAAAAAGATTCTTGATTTTAGTTCACACGTTTTTATAGCACAAAAATTCAGTGTATGTGCTTGTCGAGAATGAAAGCACTTTCAAAAGTTCGTTTGCAATGAGGACACCGATGATATACATATTTATCTTCCTTGTCCCTTTTTTAATATCAATCAATAAACAATGGAATGTTCCTTATCACTATTTTTATTAATATTATCATTAGAATAAATATTTTCATTAAACATCCTTGGTTCATCTTTAACACGTACATTTTCTGATAAAACGCAATCAGTTTTTTTGGCTCGTTTCAGTGGTTTTAACGTCCTCTTGCTTTTCAACAGACGATCACAGATTAATATGAATACATCGTTCACTTTTGTTTTCACTTTTGTAAGATTGTTTATAATTATCAATGAATTAAATATATTTGATATTATGCACTCATCTGTATTTATTTCGATTTCACTATTTGTCCGTCTATCGTTGATGGATTGTTCACCATTATTGACACTAATATTCATCAGCTCTGTGTACCACGCGATACTTTTGCTCGAATGGATCTTGTACTGCGAACCTAAAAAATCATGATATATTAATATCAATTTCGTTAGAAAAAAATATACTTAGTTGATTAACTTATCTTATACATAATAAAAAATAAATTCTATGTGTTCTATAAATATTTTTACATGTACAAAAAATTTGTGTGTATATACATACATATTATTATTAAAATATTACATATATATATATATATTATATATTAATGTACATGTATAAATATATCGTGGAAAGAAGGGGGAGAGAGAAAGAGAAAAAAAAGAGAAAGAAATAAATTCTCTTACGTTAGAGGGTTTATAATGTTGATTGAATAATTTTAGATTTAAAAAATGTACCAATTCGATTTACCTCGAAGATCACAAACACTTTTCTCACTTACAATTCGGGTAATCATAATTTCTATTTTCTGGATCTTATTGTAATATTAAAAGTAGAAATATTCAAATGCACTGTAAAGATCACAATAATCATTTTGTAGGATTTTTATATAACAAAATATTATAGAGTTCCTATTATATTTTATAATTTTCTTAAACAATAATTTAAATATTAAATAGTTTGGACATGGAGTATTTACAAAATTATATTTTGTATATATATCAATATATTTACAATAAATTTATCATCGATGGCAGGGTACGAGCAAATATCACAAATTATATAATTTCCGCAAAAATTTTATCCTATATCGACTTATCATTTACGTATGAAGATATAATATTTATCGTTTATTTTAAAAGAAAAATAAAAAAAAAAGAAAAAAGAAAAACGATAAAGACGTTCGATAATAGAATTATTTTTGTGTGTAACAGTACATATTATATTCATTTATCAAAAACATACATGTATACATTTAATTCAAATACATATCACATAAAATCTATTCTGTACATTGCATCATCCCAAAGAAATATATCGTATTAATATATTTCTTACTTTTTCCTTTTTTTTCTATAGGCTAGAGAAAATAAATTTGCATTGTACGTACGTACCTATGTATGTATGTATGTAAATATATATATATATATATATATTTTTTATAGCAGTATAAAAATTCATGAATTAAATTCATGAGTTTGTTAAAAAATATTAGAATTTCGGAGAATTTTATAGGCGCAAATATATTTGTCTCGATAATAATAATAATAATAATAATAATAATAATAATAATAATAATAATATACAAAAAAAAGAAGAAAAAAAATGTACAAAGTTCAAAATCTTGTACTTTGAAATAATCAGTTGCTTCTTTCTGAGCGATTGATTGACGAGTTATTTCTTTTTAGTTCGTTCTTTTTTCATGTAACTTCGAGCCGATAACAATGCTGATAAATAGATCGCAATAATTTTTAAAGACGTAAACTCAACCTACGTACACAATGAACTTTCTTTGTGCGTTTATCTCATAGTGAAAAAAAAAAAAATGAGACGAAGGGAGATATGATAAGAGATCTTATTTTATATTCTTATTCATGATGATCTTGTCTTGTACACCGTGCAAGAGATTAGTAATTTTGATCGGCGGTGGTGGTGGATGCGCACCAGGATGTTTCCTTCTGTGCAACATCATTGGAGATCTCTGTGTGAAACTTTGCCCACAGATGTCACAAACGTAAGGACGTTCACCAACGTGAGTGAGCAGATGTATCTTTTGTGAACTCAAACAGCCAAACGTTTTCCCGCAAATCGCGCAGAGATAAGATTTTTCTCCGGAATGTGTTCTCAAGTGTTTCGTCAGGCCATATTTAAATTTAAATTCCATCCCGCATTGTTCACAGACGTATTTCATCTTGTGTAACTCAGCATGATTATCAAGATTTTTTTGACTTTTGAATTTCTTCCTACAAGTCGAACACTCGAATTCCTTGATTTTAGTCTTATGTTTATAATGTTTGTGAAAGTAAAGAGAACTTTTACTTGGATATGAAGACCCACAGATATCACAAACGCAAGATTCAGTATCATGGTCCTTCATATGCGTAGTATAGTCCGATTGAACTTTAAACATTTTCCCACATTGCTCGCAACTGTAATTGTAATCTTCCGTGTGTTTACGAATATAATGGATTTTTAAATACGGCTTTGTTCTGGCCTTGAAGTCGCATAATGTACAAGCATGTAACTGTGCCGGTTCGTCGTGTATTTCCATGTGTCTTGATAAATAAGCACCGGTTTTAAATCCTTTCGAACAAATTCGACACTTGTGAGGTCTCGAATTACTATGTTTGAACATGTGACTGGTGAGTTTACTCTTGCGATCAAAGGTAAGGTAACAGATCTCACAAGTATGTGGCTTTTTTTTTAATCTAGATAATCTATCAGACTTGGTTTTCGTATTTTTTTCTTCACACATTTTTCTAAAATCAAGAGGAGTATCGTCCAGATCATCCGTAGTATCGGTTTCTTCCTTAATCTTTTCTTCCTTAAGTTTTTGTTTACTTCTCGTTTGCATAACACTATCCCCCTTTTCTTCTTTCACTACATTTTTGTCCGTTGAATCATTTTCGTATGGGTTTGGTTCCTTCATCATAAAGACGCTCAAAGATTTCGGAATGCGAAAGTAGTCGTCTCCCAATTTCACTGTGAGAAAAGATGGACCGAGTGAGTTGAGTGAGTTATACCTAGAAACATTTCAAAGCCAATTTTCCAATCAGTGATTATCCTTAGGATGAACCCATCTGATTTACGTTGTGTGTCTTGACTTCTTTTAAAAGATATTGTTATCTTATCTAGCATGCAATAATTGATACAAATTTCAGCTTGCATTTTCTATTTCTTCAGAAAAAAGAATAATAATAAGAAATTTTATTATAAATCAATTACTCTACCTTTCGGATTGAGCTGCGATATTACTTGTTGATGCATTAGGCAGCTCTAACGTATTATCATCACCAATATTCTGTACTCCATTTTGAGTAGATGCTACGAAGAATGGCTCATTAACCACCGTCATCGTTATGCGTGGTTGGATGTATAAGGGATCGTTGTTATTGGTCATCCTAAAACAATGAAACGTGATTAGAATCGAATGATCACAATTATTTCTTTTTCTTTAACCATGCGATAAATGGACTCACAACTATTTGCAACTTTCTTGTAGAATATGGTACTTCTTATATTTTTATGTATATATATTTATATGTATATACATATATACATACATGCATATATATATATATATATATATATATATATATATATATAATACTCTCATTATACAATTTCACAGTAGTAATAGAATAACTTACGTTTAAAACGTTTATTATTCATATGGAAATGTAATACTTGCAAGAAAATCACCACGTTTTTGTCATATATGTATTATCTCCAATCTATAATATAAATATATACATATTTAATTTTATTTTATTGTATACATCTTTAAACAAATATATAACACAAATAGAGTTCATATAATGCATATACAAAATAACATTTATGGCGTCCACTCTCATATTTTATTTTTATGCGTATACATGATTACTTATACGTATATATTCTTTTTAAAAGTCAGAATAATTTTATGAAATATTTATATACATGTATATCAAAGTATATAGATCGTATAATAACCGTAACCATTGCTATAATCATACATGATAATTAGTATGAGTTTCGTACTATATATCTTCGTTTAAGCACTTGTGGTGTGGAAAAAAAAAAAAAAAAAAAAAAAAAAAAAAAAAAAAAAAAAAAAAAAAAAAAAAAAAAAACCATTGCACTTAATTTTTATAAAAGAAATAATAAAATTGTATGTTTCATTTTTTTTACTTATTAATTATTAATCAGACTAGTTAAAAATCATTTTGATTTCATGATTCGATTTTCTTGTGAAATTTTTTTATCAATCTTGCCGAATTGAAAGTATTTCATATTTTTTATTTTTTTGTAATTATCTCGTATATCAAAAAATGTTTTTTATTATTATAATTATAATTGCCAATTATTTTTGTAATTATAACTATTTTATAATTATATTACAAGTTGTCAAAGAATATCTTCGAATAATTAACAATTCTTAAAGAATCTCTAACTTAATAGATAAAAAAGAAAAATTAAATTCACTAACTCTTTAAATATATTTTTATGAAACAACAAGAAAAGAACTTAGTTATTAACTTTTGTATTACAAAAAATTTCAATCTTTATCGACTCGAAAAAAAAAAGAAAGAAAGAAAGATGAAAAAAACTCTTCTTTTCTCTTTTTCTCACTATTAGTCAAATCACTATGGCATACAGATACAAACGCACGCACGCACGCACGCACGCACGCACGCACACATGCACACACAATAAACATTTTATATAGATTAAAAATTTAAATAGAAGTAGAGTAAAAAATATATATTCTTCTCTGAAAAATAAATTATTCAAGCATGTTTCTATGGAGAACAACTCGTAGACGTGCATGTACGTTCAATGAGACGTTTTGTCTATCTGACCGTTTTGAAACTTTTGCATGTAACTTCTTGCGAGTTCAGCAATTTGTGGACTGGGTAATGCCAATGGTGGAAGGGGTCCTGGATGATTTCTACGATGTCTCAAGAGGCTGGATCGTTGCGTAAAATCTTCTTCGCAGATGTCACATTTGTATGGTCGAATTCCGGCATGAGTTAAAACGTGTTGATGAAAATTACTAACGCATGTGAATACTTTTTGACAAAATATACAAGTAGAACTACTTGGTCTGCTGTGTTTGAAACGTTTATGATTTTTAAGTTCTCTACTTCCGACAAAACTCTCACCGCAATCGGTACACTTGAATCCATTTTCGTGTTGCAACAAATGTCTATCCAATCGACTTCTGTGACAAAACTTTTGAGGACAGAGATGACAAGGAAAATTGTAGAGTTTCTTACGAGCTTTCCTTTGATGAATATATTCGTGGCCTTTGACATCTCTTACTTCTTTACCGCAATACCGACAAATTTGTAACTCAAATGGATGAGCCTTCTTTATGTGATTCGTTAAATCTATCTTTAACTTGTAACTTCTACCGCACTGTTCACAAACAAAAATTGGATTGTTCCGATCATGAGCACGTATGTAATGTCTCTTCAAACCACCCTCGCTTTTATACTTCACATGGCATTCCATACACTCGAAAAAATAATCTGGCCTGTGTATCACTTTGTGCACGTCGAGAGCAGTCTGCGTGTTGTAAGATCTCTTGCACATGTCACATTTGTACTGTCTTTGATGGACTACCATAACATGCCGTTCGACACTTTGTTCGTTACTGAATTGTTTATCACAGAATGGACAAACGTTACGTATTTTGTCCAGTACGTCAACTTCGACGTTCTCTTTGCAAATATCCGCTGAAGGATCCGTTGTTGTGCATTTTTTTATCGATGAATTTGTTTCTAAAACCGGCTCGCCGGTATTAACAAATTGGAAAATCACAAATGTACTTTCCTGATGTATTTCCTCTTCCTTGTCTTCCTTCACATCGTCCTCTTCTTCATTTTCCTTCTTAACAATCTTCTCCCTCTTCTTTACATCCTCCTCCTCCTCTTCCGATGTTTCTTCTATCTTAACTTTTCTTCTTTTTCTCTGCTTTCTGATACATTTTTCTCTGAAACAAGTATGAATATCATTAATAGAACGAACATCTTCAAGTTATAGGGCAAAAAAAAAAAATCCATCTCAACATGCAAATATCAAAAGAAGTAATCGAGATTTCGTGTATGTACGGGTACGATTTTAATTTTATTTAGCCTTTACGTCCAGTCTCTCTTTGACTATACTTGAGTATCTGAAAAAAAAAATTAACATTTCGTATTTTGAAGAAATTCACTTTTGTTTTTAAAATTCTACCTGTTCTATCTATTATTCTAGAAACTTCGAAAAAAAATAGAAAAAAAGAAACCACTTATTTTGTATATGAGTTAATAAAGAAAATTATATAAAAAAAAAAAAAATTATCCTCTCTGTTAAGTTTATAATGTATTTTTATATGATTAGAAATATTTTGGATCACATCACAATTATTCCTTCACAATAGAATCAATTGATTCTGTCAAGAAAATTGTCTGATGCATTTTCACTACTATTGAAATCGTTTTTGCCTGAATATTTTCTTGGATGTTAAAAATTGAATCGTCCATCTATATTTTCATCTAATCGTGTTTCAATTACCTTTAATAATTTTTTACTAATTTATAATTTAATTAATGGAACCAAGTATACTTTTACACTGCACTATTAAGAATTTCATTTTTATTTATTTTTTTTTTTTTCTTCTTCTTCATCTATTTTCTTTCTGACAAATTTCACGAGTAATGGAAAATATTGTCATTCCTTTCAGTACTCAATTTTATTTCTTATCTTTTCTACATTAACATTATGTGATTACATACTTCTCTCCATATCTCTTCTCAATAGTCCTCAATAAATATCGATTATCTGAAACATCCAATCAATTTAGTAAATAAAAAAAGTTAAAAAAATAAATAAAAAAAAAAAAAAAAAAAAAGGAATACAATTGTAACAATACATAGGAACGTTTAGAAGCTTACTCTTATAAGGAATTATTCCTAGGATTTATCAACGTTCTTTTTAATAAGCCTTCTGGATTTGGTCTGAGAAGATTTTCATAATTTATTTAACAATCTCTTTTCTTCTCTTTCTCTCAATATATATATATATATATATATATATATATATATATATATATATATGCATACTTTACATAACTTACTTTATACAAAGCTAATGAAAAAATTAAAAAAATTTCTAATTGACCAGACAACGATGGATCTTTCTGAAAATTTTTCTCGATCACTTGCTGATCATACAAAATATTTCGAATTTTGGAACGTCACAGTTTTCTTTTTTTCTCTTTTGGTAAAACAATATTAAGTACAACGCAAACGAATTCATGGTTTTTTCTTCATTTCTTTTTTTTACTTAGGCGCGACAAAAGAACTTATTTATCTTTGCATTATTATTTATCTCGATTAACTGTCACATACCTTACATCATCATTATCATCATCATTATCATCATCATCATCATCATCATCATCATCATCATCATCATCATCATCATCATCATCGTAATCATAATCATTATTATCGTAACTAACTAACGATAAAATCTAGACTTTTTTTTTATATACATTCAAGCATATCAATTTACGAATACTTTCACTCACTTATACAATATCTTAGTGCCATTCTTTATCCACACACTTTATCATACATTATGCAAATGTATATAATGGTATAAAATCTTGTGACTGCTTCGAGTTATCAACTATTCTAAAAGCATACACACTTCGCTCTTAACACACATTCAACTGATTACTATCACGAACGAGAATTTTTTTATTTACCTCGTATATATCCTAAGTTAAAAAAAAAAAAAAAAAAAAAAAAAAAAAACAGAAGAAAAAAAGAATTTTCATTAATACACAATTAAAATCAAGTACGATGTGCAAGATGATACAATTGATTCGTACGAATTTATTTCTTCATTGTTCTTCTTTGAATATAATCAAACGCACCGTATTTATCTCTTCGTTGTGTGATTGAAGGCATATTGAGATATTTTCCTTTATTCTTAGCTAATTTTAAAGGGATTCTAATTCAACACAAAACAGTTTAATTAACACAATTCCTTGTCGTCCCAGATTAAAATGCGTATTATTCCTTCCTTTTTTTCTTTCATTCACTCGTTACACTTTCTCTTTTGCATTTGAATTTTCTTCGATCTCTGATATATACAATGATCGATGGATCACACTCTTCAGGAAGACTCAAGAAGATCGATTAGTTTTATAATGAAAGCATTTTCTCTGGCGCGAGTAAAAATCGATATGGTGATAAGTTATACTCGCTTGCTTCGGTATACATACATACATACATACCTATATATATATGTGTGTGTGTAATTCTTATTTTATTTTAAGCTATATTAATAATAATAATAATAATATTAATAATAATAATAATTAATATAATAATAATTAATATAATCAAATAATTTACAAATTCTTTTCGATCATTTTTAAGAAACATATGAACTTATAACATATGAATACTTTCTACAAAGAATAATAAAGAAAACAAAAACAAAAAAGGAAAAAAAAAAAAAAAAAAAACGGATAATTATTAAATTTGTGACGAATATACAAAAAGAGAGTAATAGAGCGTTACGCATTAAGGAAGCCATGGAACACAGTCTTACAAAGTAAAAAATAACGGCGAAGATTCGAAACGTATATTAAAAAAGCGAAAAAAACTCGAAGAAAAATGAATACAGGTACGAATTAATATACAAATCGATAACGAAACTACGAAATTATCTGGAGAAAATTCATTTGATCGATAAGTAAGTTAAACTTCGTTTAACGAACACATATACGCATACATATACTCAACTGCATATATACGCAAACGTACACACATACATAGCCGTCAGATAAAAACAGAGACACCAAAAATCGAATTCGATCGATCATAAAAAAAAAAAAAAAAAAAACAAAACCAAAAAAAAAAAAAAAAAAAAAGAAAACTAAAGTCATTATTGATCGAGTATAATTTTTTTTTTTTTAAACGCAAGTAGACTTCTGGTGTGCTGTGAGATTACCTTGACAGGAGAAACCACGATGACAGATCTGACAGACATAAGGTCTCTCTCCAGTGTGCCCACGTCTATGTATAGTTAGAGTCGATCTTTGTGAGAATGCTTTAGGACACTGATCGCATTTGTATGGTTTCTCACCGGTGTGAACGCGCCTGTGCATTCTGAGATTCTCCGAATCGGTGAATCCTTTCCCACAGATGTCACATACATAGGGTTTTTCGCCGGTATGAATACGCCGATGTTTCTTCAAATGTTCAGCACTGCTGAGACTTTTGCCACAGTAATCGCAGAGATAGAGTTTGGTGGGGTTGTGGCTTTCCTTGTGACGAAACAATGACCTTTTAGTGGCAAGAACACGACCACATATGTCACAAGCAGTGCTTGTAACCTTGTTGGCCTTCATTTCTGGATGCATTCGACGACAATGTGCCGAGAGTTGTCTTCTTAGATAGAAAGCCGTTCCACAGACTTGACAGACAAACGGCTTATCACCGGAATGAATATTGTAGTGTTCCTGCAAATCGATAGCCTTGCGGAAATGTTTGTCGCACTCGTTACACTTAAACGGTAGATCGGCCTTGTCCGTATGCCGTAACATGTGAATGCTAAGAGCAGCTAACACCGTAGTCTCGTAGTCGCATTGCTTGCACATGTAACTCGGATAGAAGTGGGTCTTCTCGTGCCTAGTGAGGTCACGAAAGAGACGGAACTTTTTCGGGCAGTGTTTGCAAGTGAGATCACCCACGGTATGTCGTAACAAGTGTTTTTGGTAATTGCTCTTGTGCCGGAAAACCTTGTTACAGGTCTTACAAAGTAACTCCAATTCTGGTTTTTCTTTCTTGACCTTCTTCAAAGACGTAGATCTGCTAACCATCGAGGTCCCACTCGATTTACGCGTCCCCTTACGACCGTTGTGCTTCTTCATGTGTTTTCGTAGATTCACATAAGTCCGAAATACTCGGCCGCACTGAGCGCAAGTATTTTTACGCTTACCCTTGTGCTCGATCTCGTGATTCTCCAGAAGGGTTTGACTGGCGAAGAAAACGCCGCATAATTTGCAGTTATACGTCAAAGAAAGATCCTCCTCTTCGTCGTCAGCCTCTACCTCCTGTTTTATCACCTTTCGTTCCCCATCATCAATGGCACCGATCGTTAAATTATTTCCTCCTTCTTCGCTCGCACCTTCTTCCGGACACTTCGTTATGGTTGATCTCCTCTCGGGCTCCGCGTCCTTCTTTACCAGGTCGAGTTTCGCGAACATTACCATCGGGTAATAGTCTTCGGAAAAGGGTAGCCGGTTGTGATACCTGAAATGTGAAAATTCAAATGGCCACATCAGTATCTCATATCTCTTTCCGCTATCTGATGATGTGTGTGTTTTTTTTTGTTTCTCTCTTAGCGACTGTGGCATCTGACAAATCGCAAGAAATCGTGCCATTCGAACGACATTATTTGACACAATTCGATACAAGCAATATGAAACGATCTATTTCAACTGAGATTATAGATCCATACTAGGCTTTAACGCTGTGGGTTTATTCTACGGTCACAATGTTACAAAAGTCGTGATGGTGGATATCGATCGAAATCCACAATGTTTCTTAGAAAATGTAGGAACCAAGTCATATCACGTTACAAACTTCGTTGAATCGTTTACAATGAATTCTTTCAATCTACAACGTTTTTTTTTCTTTTCTTTTCTTTTAACAACACCTCGTATCGTAAAACATTTATTCCCTCTAACTTGAAAAGCGCTTGCGAATATTACAAAAATGAATACTGGTGATCTTCTTCTTACATAATCAATCGGACAATGTTACGTTCCTAATCAAAGAAATGACATTGTATTATATAATGCGAGACGCTGTTTAGAAGAAAGAAAAAAAAATCGCTCGAGATCCATAGACATAGAAGAAGATCCGGATTGATCACCTTTTCGACGAAGTTTCACAATTTTTCGGTATCACTTAGTGAAAACGATTAGGTCGTTTACGTTGGTTGAACGATCATAACGTTGACCACGTGTATCTTATTGTGAGCGTTCAAGAGTGCCCTGGAGACAAAAGATTTGTTGCAGAGATTACACTGATAGGGTCTTTGTCCAGTATGATATCTCTTGTGAATGACCAAGGTGGAATGTTGAGTGAAAGATTTGCCACAAGTGTCACAAGAGTATGGCCTCTCCCCGGTATGAGTTCTCTTGTGAACGACGAGAGTAGTCCTTTTGTGAAAAGCTTTGCCGCAGACATCGCAAACGAGTGATTTCTCGCCACCGTGAAGTCGAAGATGGTCCTGAAGTGAACCTTTCGATGAAACTGATTTACCACAAAGATGACAATCGTATTTGTTCTCTCCGGTATGTGATTTAACGTGTACGACCAAAGAGTTCTTATAAGCGAATATCTTGCCACAAAATTCACACTGATGTTTAACCGGTTTGAAATTAGGATCGTGTACCTTCGTATGTCGTACCAAAGTGTGATTATTGGGAAACGATTTCCCACAGGAATGGCACACGTGTTCCTTGGCACCATGCCTCACGTTCATATGACCATGTAACTCGGCATTCGTAAAGAAACCTTTGTTACATATTTCACAATATCTGGTATACTTCTCGAAATGTCGTCTCTGATGAGTCGCCAATTGCGAGGCCTGAACGAAAGCTCGACCGCAAACGTCACAAACGTAATTCCTTTCACGCGTATGTATTCTTTTATGAACAGCTAAGGTGTTAGTTCTCTTAAAGGATTTACCACAAATATCGCATTGATAAGGCCTCGCATCACTGTGCGCAACTAAATGTCCTTCGAAAAGATTCTTCAATTTGAAACGTTTAGTACATATGTTGCATTGATAATAACGTTTCTCTGATTCTTCCAACGAAGCAACCGTACGATCTTCGACATTTTCCTTCCTTATTTCTCCTTTTTCTTCTTCTATCACTTTTAAATCTTCCTTTATCTTTTTCATCGATGTATTCTTATTTATCATCCAATCGTTTTCTTCTATCGTCATTTCTTTCTTTATGAAGGACTTTATTGGCAACGTATCTTTGGTTGTTTCTTCAACATCTTCGTCTTTTCCCAATAAGTTTTCACATCTGGAATGAAAATAAAAGTTGCCTGGGTCAGTCGATTAATGATAATAGTATCTTTTTTTTTTCTTTTTCTCTTGATCGTTTATAGTTCTGGATGATCAAACACAACATTGGGACGATCGTTAAGGACATATACAATTTTTAAGGATATGATTAGGGAACACAACTGTTTTTTTTTCTTACGTTTTAATATATATATATATATATATATATATATATATATATGTATATATTTATATATGTATGTATATATCTTCTTTCTTCTTCTTTTTTGACTTTATCGGATTCGCTGATGTCACCATTTTGACACAATAGTTTTCTTTCAACTACTAACTTGATCAAAAGTTACAATGCAAGACCTTTTATTTAGATTAAATGTACAGTTTTTTTTTTTAGCAGTTACATCAGTCGATACTCGTTTTACTTTTAGGATTTCGAACTTTTATTTCGATGTTGTATCGAGCTTCACGAGTTAACTTCCTTTTAGATAGACATTAGATAGTCTAAATCTGAAAATATAATTAGTACTTTATTACAAAAAGTTTTATCGAATTGAAATATCTACGACAAGAACTTACCTTATTACAACGAGCAATATTAATTGGGATCAAAATAATGAGATTACAGGTTTCGAAATCGAAAAAAAAAAACATATAGATATGTATATACATATATTTTTTTTTTTTTGATAATTCGCTCGTAACTTCTATCGATTACAAAACATATCATTAAATAGATTAATCTATGTAATTAGATTCTTTCTACTTGTAGAAAAAAGCACCATAAGGATAATTTATCTAATATCATAATCATATTTTCTAATATAATGCATTCGAATAAAAAAAGCAATATGCATCGAACGAGTATTTCTAAAATATTGTATAGTAAAAGATCGTTTCAATAGAAGGCCGTTATGAAATTATATAATAATTAAGAGAATATAAAAAAAAAGAAGTGGGACGAGAAAAATGAATATTTAAAGAACACAAATTGTTTTACAAAATTTGTGACTTATAATATCTACGTTAGATGCATAAGGTATGTACGTACAAACGATAGCACTTTACAAAGCGATTGTATTTCATTGATTCAAGTATGATTCGAATTTTATATTACGATCTTAATTATTTACATTAATCTAATGATTTAATTGAATACTTTATAAAAGAAAAATCTGTTTATATTGGTAGTAAAGAAACCAATCTTCATCAACATAACAATGAAATGAATGTACTTCCTTAATATGGCACAATATAATTAACAATATAATGAGAAACCTCATTCTCTATCTAAAGTTTACTTTCATAAAATGTTATTTTGTTCAGAGATAATTGAACTGATAGATGAAATTTTGTTAAAAAGATAAAATGATAATAACAAACAGTGTCTTTTAATACACAAATTTGATTAGTTGCAATAAGTCGAGTATAAAGGATATAATATGGACGGTAAGAGAAACCGTTCGTCGTGCTAACGATGTTTTACAACATTTTACATTAACAATTTGCACAAAATTCATGAGTAGAGCAGAATCTCTTATTTGAAAATACATAGTACTAATATGATATTGTTTCTTTGGTTTTATTACTTGCTTTCACTGTGCGACTTCATGTGCGAATTTAACGACCCTTGTTGAGTAAATCTCTTCTGACAGACTTTACATTCGTAAGGTTTTTCTCCTGTGTGCGTTCTTAAATGTACAACGAGATATTTCCTAACGCTAAATGCTTTTCCGCATACTTCGCAAACGTGTGGCTTCTCACCGGAATGTATTCGCATGTGAATTTGCAAATAGGTTTTACTCGACACCGATTTTCCACATATTTCACATGTTATTTGATTCTCACCACTGTGGATCTTCAAATGTACCTTCAAAGCAGCCTTCCAATAACTTTCAAAATTGCAGATATTACACTTGTGTTTCTCCCGTTGACCATGAGACTTGATGTGCATATTCAAATAAGCTGCACTAGCATAAGGAGTATTACAAATTTTACAAATGAATGGTTTCTCACCGGTATGAGTTAACAAATGTCTCTCCAACGTTTGATTCGTGTAAAATCCTTTACCACAAATCTCACAGTGAGTCACGTATTCCTGATTGTGCTTCTTTTTGTGCAAACGCAAATCGTATCCGGACACTTTGGAGACTCCGCATATATCACAAGTAAAACGTTTGTTGTGTTGCTTCAAATGTGTCTTCAAAAATTCTTCGGTTTTGAAACATTTACCACAGAGAGCACACTGATATGGTTTCTCCTGTTGATGAGCCTTGATCATATGTTTATGTAACTTCTTCTCGTTAAGAAATACCCTATCACATTCTTCGCAACGATTATCGTACTCCATACTTTCTTCGGATTTATTCTCGTGCTCGTATTTGTGCTTGTGAAGTTGAAACTTCTTTCGGAATTTCTTACCACAAACGTCACATTGATAAATCGTCGAATATTTCCTGTTCGATGGACACTTACTATGATAACGTGTATCCCTTTCGTTTCTTTGTATCTCCGATTTGCAATATATCTTTCTTGTTTTCGTTGAATATCGTAAAGGATCGTTCATCATAATTTCTTCGTTTTCAATATTCTCCAACTCATCGTTTTCGCGTTTAGATAGTTCCATTGTACATCCACCGTGTTTTCTCCTGTTGCACCTGCAATAGATAATATACGTCAACACATGTGGAGAATAAAAAAAAAAATAAAGAGGGAAAAGTCGACATGTTCTTGTTCAAAATTTCTTTTTCTCCCTGTCGTTCGTTTTCTCTGTCTTTTTCTTCCGATAACTATTTAGATTCTCAAAGCAGGCATCTAGTGACAATAGACGTTTCTTTTTGACATGTGTTTTAACGTAATAAATACACCACCTTTCTTGATGATTGGAAAGCTTGTACTTAAAGCTGAAACCTTTTTCAAGAGTTGATACGTATCTTCTGTTAAGGATTAAAATTAAAAAAAAAAAAAAAAAAGAAAAAAAAAGAAAATAACAAAACAAGATATATACACCAACCTTTTGAAAACGTTATCAGAATCTGTTTCTTTGCACTTTGTCCTTTACTTTAGTGGCATATCGTTAAAAATGAAATATTAATACGAAACCATTTATGGATTATAAATAACGTTTATAATTTATTCGAGAACTGCTATCAATATTATTAAAATTATTTACAAGGTCTATCGAATAGGATTTACAAAGATAAAAGATGAAATTTCTTCTTCTTTTTGTTTTTTTTTTTCTGAATAGACCATAGAAAAATTAGTTTGCTTATAATTTGAGTATTTATAGTTTAAGTATGATAGTTGGTCGATGTCGTTAATTAACTTACTACAAATACACGATGAAAACTTGTCTACTTTACTTCGAAGTATAATTAAACGTATATAAATGAAATATCTTTTGTTTAAATATTGTAAGATCTCCCATTGTCTGTCCTGATAATAAGATCGATTATTAATCACTTGGTGCTGTCGTGTCTGCGAAGATGTGCACTTAAAGTGCCACGTTGTG
Source organism: Vespula pensylvanica (assembly GCF_014466175.1). Lineage (NCBI taxonomy): Eukaryota > Metazoa > Arthropoda > Insecta > Hymenoptera > Vespidae > Vespula > Vespula pensylvanica. The sequence goes on from NC_057688.1 coordinate 4,692,729, forward strand.
TGAATCTCTTCTCGCAAATTTTACATTTGTACGGTCTCTCACCGGTGTGAGTACGTCGATGCTTGATCAAATACTTTCTCGAACTAAACGCTTTCCCACAAAACTCACAAATCTCAGGCTTTTCGCCTGTGTGTATTCTGATGTGGGTCTTCATGTATTGTCTTCTTATCAATTTCCCACAAACTTCACAAGCAACTTGACTCTCGCCTGTGTGCGTCCAAAGATGTTCCTTATAACAATAACTATAGAAAGTCTCGAACCCACAAATATCACACTTGTACTTCTTCCTGGTACCAGGTTGACTATGAATTTTCATATGACTCCTTAAGTAAACCCGATTGCCGAAGGATTTGTTACAGATTTCACAAGTGCACGGCTTGTCGTCGGTGTGTACGCTCATGTGAGTCTTCAAGGTCGCTTTCAGATAAAATCCTTTGTTACAGATCTTACAGAACTCGGTGAACTCCTTGTTGTGACGTCTAATGTGAATTTTTAGGTAATACTCGGACGTAAGCTTGGCCCCACAAACGTGACAGATGTGTGGTGCACCATGAAGAGTCTTGTGAACGTTCAAATACTTTTTTTTCTTGAATACCTTATGACATATGTTACATTCGATCGGTCCAGAACTCGGTTCAGTTATCAGTCGTTGCTTCGATTTTAATTTCGTTATCTTTTCTCGATTTTTTTGTTTCTTTCGTTCGACGATATCCTTGCAATGTGTACGCCGATGCTTGATCAATAACAATTTTTTGACAAACTTTTCACCGCAACTGTCACACTCGTATTTTTTTTCAGCCATACGCAAAGCTTCTCGTGTTCTAAGTATCGATCTTTCAGTACGGTGCATCAACAAATTCGCTTCCGTCTTGAATTCCTCGTTACAGGATTCACATTGATACGTGAAATTAAAGCGAGTAGCGTTCCCTTGTTCTACAACGATCGAAGATTTATCATTTTTCGCGTCTTGTTGACGTGATGATCTCGTTCGTACTGTCGTTGCAATACTTGTATACCTGTAAAGACGAGAAAATTAATTGAGAGTGATTACGAATAGTTATTGACTTGACTTAACGATGCCTTAAATGTTACTTTTATTTATTTTATTATTTCTCTCTCTCTCTCCCCCCTCCCTTAAAATATCACCAGATGGATGCCGCCTGTAAAAACGAGAAAATGAAAATTCTTGTATATTTCAAACGAGATAATTATTCAGTTCGATAAATTATTATATCGGCCAGTGTATATTATCCTTAATATCCAATTTGTATCATTACTTACTTCGACGTGTTTGAATAGTCTTCGGTCGACGATGAATCTTAAATCCTTCTCAGAGTATTTCCATTTCTTCGAGAGACTATAATAATATGGATTCGTTTGATCGTTGTAATTGTTGTAAATGTTGTAAACAACATGTTACTTTCAATCGTCGAAAGTATTATCAAATCTTAATTGATAAGGAACTTTCTCTCTTTGGTATATAATTATTTGATAGAAAAGAATACGGATGTAACTTTATTTATGATCTTCTTTACATAAAAGCAGGTCATATAGTATAACAAAATATATATGAATAAATATATATTTCTATTTGTGGAAAAAAATTTTTCTACTAGTTTTTCTTTTCTCGCCACTTTGAAATTTTGCGTAATTTGACATTAGAATAAATTTTTAAATAGCTCTCAAGTAATAAATACGTTTCCATTATTATTATTATTGTTAATAATAATTATTAACGAATTTCAATCGATTGAACTTATCAGCCAAATAAAAATAAATATTATTATTAATTTAAATCTATCCGTGCATTTTAAAACGTACAACGTTAGAAATATAAATATTCTCGATCGTAAGGCACTATAATTTTTCATTTTGCGAAAGAAAAATTTATTCGACAAACATTCCTATTGATGATCGAATAAAAAAAGTGGCTTCGAAGTAATTGATTAATAGCTATGGAAGTAGGAACGAAATACGAGTACACATGATTCTAAATCTAATATGATAACTAGAAGCAAAATTGAGTATTAAAGGTAAATACTGTATAATTAAAAGTTAAAGACAATATGGACGGCTCAACACTTGGAATAGGCCAAGTTAACATCAAGTCAAAATTATTTTCTTAATCGCAATAAGAAATACAATAAATAATCTTCAATAAAACAAAAGGCAATAACTTGGATAGACTTCATGATAATCATCACACAGATTATTACTTATCTCTTTTCTTAAAGATTCTCATAGCACGTAAAAATTGTTGCTGCTTTTTTTTTTTTTTTTTTTTTTTAAATAATTTAAAATAAAATACAATAAATATAAATACATAACATTACGTTTTAAACTTATTTAGTATCAGTATCAAATACTATACTTTCAAGTGGTCCCTACAGTGAAAATCCGACGAATAAATTTACGTTTTCAACATGTAACGATTCAAAGAAAAATAACGTTAAAATAAGAGAAAGCTTAGACAATGAAATTCTATCTAATCATTTTTACGAGACAACATTTCGAGCCAAACGTTTAGTGTTCTTTTAACTCGGCAACAAAATCGTTACAGTATCCAGAGCTTGCTGTTGCTCGTGTTGTTGAAGTTGTTGTTGATACTGTTGCTGTTGCAATTCCCTTCGTTGCTGTTCCTGTTGTTGCCGTGCATTTTGTTTAGCGTGAGTCTTCAAATGGGAATTCAACATGGTCTTCGAGGCAAAAGATTTGTGACAATAAGTGCAAGGATACGGTCTGTCTCCGGTATGTCCACGCAAGTGTACGACCAAAGTGGTACGTTGTGTGAATCTTTTCTCGCAGTGTGTACACTTGTGAGGTCGTTCGCCTGTATGCGTGCGTCGATGAACACTCAAATAGTTCTGCGATATAAAACCTTTTCCACAAAGATCACAAACGTGTGGTTTCTCACCGGTATGTTTACGCAAGTGTACCGTCAAATAAGTTTTACTAGAGACAGCTTTACCACAGATAGGACAGACGTATTCATTGGACGGTCCTACGTTACCATGAGTCTTCATATGCACCAATAATACTTGTTTCCTAGAGAAACGCTTGTTACACAATTCGCAATGATGTTTCTTCTGAGGTGGAACGTAATCAGGTTGATGTAGTTTAGCGTGTAATCTAAGACCCTGACGATAGCGAAATGTGGCGTTACAAATTTCACATTGGAACGGTTTTTCGCGAGAATGCAAAAGCTGATGATCTTGATAACTATTACGTGTCGTGAAACCAAGGCCACAAATCTCGCATTGATACCTTAACTGAGTGCCATGACGTTTTTGATGAATAACGAGACTGGGTCGATGTAAAGTGACGTAATCGCAAGATTCGCAACTATAATTCTTTTCCGGTATCGCGTGTTCCTCCTGATGTTCTATCAGTGCCAATGACGTTGGATAATTGCAACCACAGTGCTCGCAAACGAACGATTCGTCCGGTACCTGTTCGTGACTTTGTAGATGTAAAACTAAAGCGTGCTCGTCCACGAATACGTCGCCGCAGAAGGTGCATCGAAGTATTGTTTCCTCGGTCATCATTACTTCAGCATTTTCCATCTTCGCTACGTCCAATGGATCATTGATCAACGGGTTGCTGCTTTCAGGGCTAAAGACGTTTTTTGTTTCGTTGATACCGCATTGCTGTTGTTCCTGAGCCTGATGATGTATCGTGATCTTTGACTCAAAATATCTGGAAAGAAGAGAGACACAAATAGGAATCAATCAATGCTCTCGTTCTCCATCAATCTTTCGTACTTTTGACTTTTCTTCTTTAAAGGGAGTCTTACGTCTTAAGCAGGATATTTACAAGGATGGTTGCCGAATACACGAAATCGTTTTCATCATTGGACAATGAAAAGCTTTGATAATTTATATCATTTTTGGTTTGTTTGTGTTTAATCAACGTGGTTCTCCTTTCTCTCTGTGCATACCTGTGTCTCTCTTCCCGCATTTAAAACTTGTGTACGTCGTTAGGATATGGAAAAGTACTTATTTACAAATCGAGGAAAAGAAATTGTATCTCTTATCGTTATCTTGTATATTTATTTATTCATCGTAAAGAGTAGTTTAGATCTGTTTAGCCATCTATTATCACGAAACTGAAAAATATTTGTTAATATTATTAAATAATATATAAAACCATATATAACACACGATGATCGAAGAAACAAAATGAAAATTACTTTCATTTCTTTGATATAGTAGATATCCTAGATACGAGTTATTACCGTTGGTCGATAATCGCAAGTGACTTTACCGACGCGCTTTTCAACAATAGAACACTTTCTTTCTTATTTTTATTAAAATTTATGATTCATAACTGTTTATGTTACGAACTTAAATTAAATAAATAATACATATTCGTGTATATTTACGATATAACATTTACGATAACTTTAATCCGACATAAAAGATACATCGATTGGTGATGAAAAATGTTTTTAACGATAATTCACCACAGATTATATGTGTGTGTGTGTGTGTATATATATATATATAATTGTATCATTTTTTTTCCTGCAGTCGCTAGATATTAATTAATTAGGTACAAATGTATAAACATTTTTATACTTACGTTTTGTAACCACTTAGTGTATTATAGCGATAAGATTTGTACCGCTTGCAGTCATGAAAAGCACCTAAATTTGTCGATAGTTTATTTTTTGTTCGACTATCATGATACTATGCGGTTTAAACCTAAAAACGTCTTAAATTCGTGTGTGTGTGTATATATATATATATTTATATATATATTTTTATGTATATATTGCACTTTGAAGTTAAATTGCATTTAAAACTCTATAAATCTCCCATTCGTCTAATCTCATAAGTTGCGTACATAAAACGCGTGTTCCTTCCAATATATTTCTTACTTTTAATGCACATGATGTTTTAAGATTAATAAGAAAAATTAGGCACATGTCTTAGGCACGTTAAACTACAAATGAAATTTCAATATATCCTACACAGGTACGAAATACCATTCTCGCGAGTAACTAACAAACTCGAGCGAGATAATTACCTAAACGTATATTACTCTGTATTCTTCATTAATATTCCTCTTTTGTTATTCCTTTTTTTTTTTGTTCACTTTTATCTAAACATATATTTCAATATATGCCTCTCAATTTTAACGATAAAAATTTCACATTCGATTGTATAATAATATGATAGAGGCATCTCAATCGATATCACAGAGATCATATTCACACTACAATCTAAATATTAAATAATTATCTCATTCTTTTACGATTTTGCATTACAACTATTACAACCTGTTACAGTCCATATAACTTTCTCTTATAAAGTTAAGATTGTTATATAAAAAACAATAATCCCAGGTACTTCGAATATGCAATTAATATAAAAGAAACGTTCAAATGAAATATAATTTTAAAGTTAATCTCTTCATCAATTTTTCTTACCTTGAACTTCCTTATCTTTCCACATATATATATATATATATATATATATATATATATATATATATATATATATACATATATGGAATATATACATATATATTATAGAAATTATATGTATATATATATAACAAAAAAATCCTCAACGCGTTAGCTGCATCATAAGCTATCACGAGAAACAACTCTTTAGACAGAATATCCTTTTCAATGTTTCTTCATATGATTGAGCATGATAGTTCTCGTAACGAATCCCTTCCCACAAAGCGTACAAGTATAAGGTCGTTCTCCAGTATGATATCGACGATGAACCGTGAGGGTGGACGCTTGAGTAAATGATTTACCACACATGGCGCATAAATAAGGCCTCTCGCCGGTGTGAATGCGTTGATGAACGACGTAATACTTGCGATGAGTGAAACCCTTGCCGCAAACATCGCAAACCAATGGTCTGGATCTGTGTACGGCCTTGTGACTGGTGAGGGATTCAATGGTGGCAAATTGTTTCGAACAGGAGTCGCAAGGATAAGAGGCCGTTGTCAACGATTTGTTGGCATTAGCAGCGACAACTGTTGTAGATGGAGGACAACCGACAACAGAAGGGTTAGTCCCGGTAACCGTAAGGGTAGGATCTGTTAGAGAGACCGCATTGCTGTCTGCTGCGAGTCTGTCGTTGATATCGATGCTAGGCTTGTGAGTTTTAGCATGATGATTGTAAAGATTACGCGTCTCGAAACGCATGAGACATCTTGGACAAGAGTAAGGTTTCTCCTGTCCGAGTTCGTGCATCCTTCTATGACGTTCCAATAGTGTACGGTATCGAAAACTTGCTGGACAACGGTCACAGCCAAAAGTTTTCTCTACGTTGCCTGTAGCAGCAGCACCAGCTGGTACGACGACGGACATGCCGGACATCAATCCGGTAGCAGAATTTGCACCACGAGAGGTAGGCACGTTCGACGAGGATGCACCTAACACCGAGGAGGAATGTGGTGCGATCTCGTGCGTCGTCTCGTGCATTCTTAGGTGCGCAAGAACGAAGAAACTCCTCGGGCAGACGGAGCACGAGTATCTCGCCGTAATTTCGACGTTTTGCTGCTCGTACTCCGGCGGCCTTGGGTGACTCGTTTTCACGTGATAATTTAACTTCAGAGCGCTACGAAACTCAAGGCCACAGGTAGGACAGGGATGGGACTCCGGGAGGACGAGCTGCGACTGATCCATCAGAAGACCACCTTGATCCGGATAGATCATCGAGAGATGAGATGGTATCGTTTGCAATGTCGCTGAGGATAACGTCGATGGCATCATCGACGATTGATTCGAAAAGATCGAATTTGCCTGGAGAAAATTACAACCGATCGCCGTCATACCGGCCTCTCCCGTCTCGGGTGAAGGCGACGGTGAGAGTATCTGACGTAGCATCCCCGATAATCCTCCAAAGGTTTCGCCACCACCTCCACCTCCTCCTCCTCCTCCTCCTCCTCCTCCACCTCCTACTCCATCCCTGAAATCGACAAAAGCCAAAGATATTGCGGCAAAGAGAAATAACCTTCGTTTAACACGCACACGGTGTGCCTTTTGTTTCACATTTGATTCTTCGTGTTCTTTTGCTTGCTTTGATTTTGCAACAGACAGTGAGCCAAAGATAGAGATAGGTAGATAGATAGATAGATAGATAGAGAGAAATAGAAATAGAAAGAGAAAAGTAAAAAAAAAGAAAAAAGGAGGTAGAAAAGAGATTAGCTGCTTGAATACGTGTTTTTCTGTGTTATCCGCGTGTATGTGTATCCGTGTAAGTGTATCATTTCTGCAAAGTGATCATCGTGCAAAGTGCGTAGGTGTTGCTGAATTATTTGAAAAAATATATATATATATATCTATAAAACACATGGAAAACGAGAGCACATGTGCGAAGTTGGAAAAGTCACTGTCTACTTTATCGACCCGAGGTTAACTTATGATTAGCTCGAATTGTTTTATTCTGTACGGGAAACTGCGAGGGGAAGAAGATAGTGTACATGTAGAGAAAAGGATGAGAAGTAAATAGAGAGAAAAAGAAAAAAATAAATAAAACAGAAAAGAAAAAAGAAAAAAAGAAAAAACAACAACACAAAGTAGTACAAAAACTTTGCAGCATGACCCGATACTAAAAGCGAAATTTTAAAAAAATGCCCTCTGGTCTTCTTCAATCCTTGAAAGAGATAGATATATGAAAAATATGTCAAATATAAAATTATTTATTTAAAAAAGAACAAAGCCTCACCTTTGGTATGCCATTTCTTGGGTGATCTTCGACTGGTAATTCTCAAAATGGACAGCTTCACTAATTTTTTCTTATTTATACACTTCTTTTCACTGTAACCTCGCGACTGAACACTAAAACGTACAAAAGGTACGTCTTAACGCTTCGACGACGGTTTACAGAATAATATAACAGTCAAATGCGCTCACATTTTTATTGAGGGGGAGGTGTTAAGAAAAAAACAAAAAAATAAATAAATAAATAAATAAATAAATAAACAAATATACAGGACAAACCGACGGAGATAACGTTAAGTTCGTAAAAAATTACAAACGAAATCGTTATCGCAAAACACGTTCCTCGTTAACCTCGGAAAGCGGAAATACGTTGAAACTTGTGCGCTACTATCGCTGCCAAATAAAAAGTGGCGCGAAAGCGCAGTAACGCGCGAAATATAAATATCTTATATAGATTAACGTTTGGCGCAAAATGCAAGCCACGTGTGTGTACGAGGTTAACGTAATTCGATATTTCAACGTAAATAAAATTAATGGAAATGCTCGTTTTCTTTTTCCTTTGTTCTTTAAAGAAACGAGCAAAATTTAAATAGACAAGTATACTCGTATTGAACGTTGCAATCGAGTAAAATTCACGAGTTAATTAATATCCCCACGTAAAGACGATGAACAAAATAAAGATCTAACGTCAAAAAAGTGACGTCACAATCGATCAACGTCTTCGAGATATAAATAGGAATTATGTAAAACGAATATATGTATGTGATTACATGTTGAGTATATAATAACATACATAAAAAAGGGGAGAGAAAAAAAAAAAAGAAAAAAAGTAGAAAAAAAAAAGAAGAAATAGTTACAAACTAATAAATATTAATTGTCTCGTAGATTAACAACATAGATTGAAGAGATACTCGCCTGAAATAAGAATTTCTCCACGTAGAATCCTAGTTTTTTGTTAGAGCGACGTACACACTAGCTGTCTCCTCTTCTCGTCTCTTCCTGCATTTCTCTAGCGATTCTAGTGTCACGTGTGACTTCCTCCGGAATTCTCGTCGGTTAAAATGTGTGTATGTGTCAAGGGATACGTTTGATATTTTTTCGTAATTTTTTTTTCTCTTTTTTTTTTTCGGTTTTGCAGATTATGATGCACTATCATATTTAACCTCTTCGTACTCAATAAAATAGTATTTATCGAAAACGTATAATATATATCGTGCATTAGGAGACGAATATATATAAATTTGGACGTGTCTCCATGTGTATTTGAAGAGTCGTCGTCGTATCAAGTGATCGCATTTAAAATATCGAGCGCAATAAACGAATCAATGTGATCTTTGACTATAATTGTAAAAGCGGAGGCATTCGAAAGCACGAGAATGACGATATATATATATATATATATATATATATATATATATATATATATATATGTACATGTATGTATGTATTTATGTATGTATATATATACACACACACACATTATATATACATATATATATTTGTATACACAGTCACGTTGGTAAGTAAGTTAACAACAAAATTGTGCAAAAATTAAAGAAATGAGTAGAATAATATATTTAATGATTTAATTCTTATATATACTTCTTTCTTATAGAGTAATATAATGAACAAATGGATATATAAAAATAGTATAAATTTTCATATGTAAAAAAAAAAAAAAAAAGAAAAGAAAAGAAATGACTATAATGATAACGTCAAAAAGCAAGTTAACATACTCTATTTTTTCTGATATTTTAAAGTAAATTATATTTAATTTTTTACATCTCATAGATGATGTACTATGAATTCATTTTGTAATCATGATTAAATTAACATTATCCCGTAAAGGATTAATTAAATTTGTTTTATTTTCTGGAATTTAAGTACAAATTTATGGGAGCAATATTTATATTGTTGTCTTTAAAAAATTGTATTATTATTTTCCCTTTATGTTTAGTTGATTATTCTGTTGCAAGACTTAATTATTTTTTATGTAAAAGGAAACAGATTATTTTACAACATTTCTACGTATTTTTTATTTGCCGTCAATGATGACCAAGTTTCCAATACTGTGCATACTAAAACACCCCCGCATCATAACGTAGTCATCTCCATTAATAACTATTTTTAGATAGCACCATTTTAAAACTTTCACCGCTCTTCCTCCAAACATAAACACCGCTGTCTATTATTATTTAAAATTTCAATTTTCGACTTATTCTTTCAAATAACAAATTCTCAAAATTCAATTGACTTTTGTAAATGATCGTTTCGTTAAGCCCTTTATAATCCACTTTATTAAATCTACTGATATCTCTAAATTATATTTTACTTCGCGAACAATACGATTATTTTTAAGTGACATTATTTTAAGTTCTTTTTTTCTTTTTTTCTTTTTTTTTTTAACTATTCTTGGCAGAGATTCAGTGGAAACTTTTTTCTCTTTTTATAACTTTTATCTTTAATAACATATATATATTTTTTGGATTGAGAATAATAAATATCCTTCTTTTCTGCATCTAAATATCAGCAGACCGTTTTTCATTTCTTATCATGCTCAAAGCATTAATCATTATTTCATAGTAAGCTATAGAAGATGCTAATAAAAATACTGTTAGTGTTTCAATGGTTATATACAAAAAAAAAAAAGAGAGAAAATAAAAAAAAATAAAAAAAAATAAAAAGAAAAAAAGAATTAAGTGATACGATGGTTAACTTACTTTCGGACGATGTAATACGTTCATTCTGAATTGTCGAGATTTTTTAATTCTTTGAGAATTCTTTATTGAAAACAAATACCATTGATATTAACAGATGACAGTCAATACTGTAATTATTAGTACAAATAATAGGCTTTCATTACTTTTTATCCAATTAATAACTTTAACGCACTGCGTTAACTTACTTACCGATGTGACTACACGTATATATATAATACATATACATACATACATATATACATATATATGAATATATAGAATCGAACGATATTCATAATGTATTAATGTGGAAGAACTTGGCGATAATTATTCCTCCGATCGACCAAGCTTTCTTAACGAGCGTGAACGATTAAACTTATATATAATCAATCGATTTGTGACTTTTTGAATCGACCAATTTGACGGTCATGTGCGGCATTTTGTGCCTTCACGTAAGCGTGGGTATATTAATATCGACAACATGTAAACATCTTCTTTCTCGACTGGACAGAGAGCTCCATGAATTTTTTCAATCTTAAAACTCAGTATCTCTTATAACTGAGAATATTAATCTGTGGAATTTGTAAACTCACTCAAAATAAATTTATATGAAAGAACCCTCTGTCCATTGATCGTACACGTATATACAATATCTAGGATAGTGATCGTTTTAATGAGAATTATAAATAATTATATATGTAAATCTGTGGATTATACTTTGCAATTCAAATGCAAATATTATTTTTTCTTTCCCCTTAGAACGAACACTATACACATGCGAGAACATGTAAATATGGAAAGGTATTTAGCAATTTGAGATTTTTATTCAATATACTTTTTTTTTTATATATAGAATTATGTTTTCTTTTTATAGCTTGTATTTGTGTATAATATATAAATTAAATGTCATCATTCTTACGTAATTATTGTTAATAAAACCTTGATCAAATTGCTAAATATCCAGAGCCAAAGGCGGTTGTGGTTAGTGTAAGAACTTACCTTGTGTTTATGGAACTTCACCTCTTAATATATGTATATTTTTCTTAATTAATATAATTTTTTCTTAATCATCGATGAAATGAATTTGAATGATTTATATACAAAAAACAAAACAAAAAAAAAATAAAAATAAAGAAGAAAATAAAAAAAAAAAAAAATAAATAAAAGAAATAATTTTTGTTACTAAATCCATATAAAAAGTAACATAGAAACAATTATTTCAACTACATATTTTTTGCACATAATTGCAGTTCAATGAACATAGCAACGTAAAATAAATAAATAAACAGCATATAAATAATTCTTAATCTTACACTGTGATTGAAATATGAAATTGAACAAATTTATTTTCCATTTAAAATCACTAGGTTATTTGACCTGAAATATTTACTTTTTATTATATAAAAGATAAAACTTTTAATAAATTTATAAGTTGAATGGTTCTCATATAAATGTTTGCGTTATTGTTTGTGATTGCCACAACTTGTACACCTTTGACCCTTATATAATTAAATTATATAAAAAAAACTCACCCAGATTTGGGATCTCCATCTGTACTTTGTTGCATTGCCATTTCAGGCATCTCAGTAACCTTCTGTTGCTGAAGTCCTGATGGGCCAGCTTCATCGCATGCTAATGAAACATTTACAAATGTTGTTGGTTCGATGACTCTGCTATTGTTAGGATCTTCTTCACTTTCTTCTTTAACAGGTAGGCCTTGAATATAAGCACAATGTTCGTTTTGACAATTGAAAACATTCGTACAAAAATATTATTTGGACTTACAAACAGATAACATTATAATAAAAAAGAAAAAAAAAAAAAAAAGGAAAAAGGAAAAGTACCTTCTTCCCCGTCACATTCATCTTCTGAGTTTTCTTCTTCTTCACTGCTTTCTTCCTCTTCTTCATGTTGATTGCTTGTGTTTGTTTGACTTTGTGTGATTTGTTCGTGCGTAGATTGAGTACTTGTACCAGGCATTTCTTGCACAGAACTACCACTTGTGTCCATAGGAACTGAGGTTATTTGTTGTTGATTGGTCGTGGATATCATCATAGGCATACTCAAGCTGATGTTGTCCATCATACCCATACCCATGTTGTTTTGATGCCCACTTACTTGCTGCAACATACTTCCATCTAATCTGTTTCCACCGCTTGGATCTGATTTCATAACGTTCTATATAACAAAAAAAAAAAAAAAAGGGAAACATATCTTAATCATTAATTTCATAGAAAAAATATCATGGTATAAATAAAATTAACAATCCAGAAGAAAAAATGATTTACTGTACTATATTCTTGTAAACACACCATATAGAATGAACCATTAAATGGACAACAAAAGAAGAAAAAATATTATTTGGCGAACTTTCACTTATAAATGGAAACGTAAGTATTTTGCCCACTGCTTATAGCAGTAGTCAAGGGAAACATACAAAAGAATATCCAAAAAACAAAAAAATAACTCTATCTTGTAATACTCGATCGATAACATGCTTGTTCTCTATTATATTTCTTTTTGTCCGACCATAGAAATTAGAAAATTTATATAACACCCGACATCATGACATGCAAATTACTTACTTGATTGAGAACATTTGTAACATAATCTGTCTTTTCTTCTAATCCAACTTCTCCTAACCATTGTAACAATTGTTTTTCCGCATTAACCGATGTATTCCAAAATTGATAAAATAATTCTACTTTATACACGCAGTCATCACATATTTTCTTAGGTAACTTGTCTTCCCTATCGACCTGTAAATAAAACAAAAATTATTAGAATCAATGAAACCTTTCAAATACATAATTATAGTTTGTTTCGATTTTTAATTAACCGACTAATATATTCATAATACACAAGTACTATGAAAATGAACGAAGATGCTAGAAATAATCGATTTTTATCGCGTTAAATATTTCCATGTCAAGTGTTTCGAGTATGTTTATATAGTGATTAGATCAAAATCGAATCTCTCTTCTACAAAGAAATTAAGACATTATATTGAAAATGAAGAAAAAGAAAAATATATCGTATTTGCACAAAAATGAGCATACTTTCTAAGCAAAGAGTATACATCTGATTCAACAAAATGTCGAAAACATTTGCACGATCAATGTCCCCCATTTCAACGCCAAAGTAAATATTTCTTGGAACGATTATTCTACGATTATATTAAGAAATGATTTAGTATTTTTTCAATGCGAATTGCATAATGAAAACGTGTGAAACTACGAATGAAATTATGAGTCGTTTACAAAAAAAAAGCGCGGCAAAAATTTATCGAAGAATTTCTGAGGTCATGAGCGAAAGAAAGATGGAGATATATATCTATATATATATAAGCAAACGTAAGTTGGATAAAGATAGAGAGAAAGAGAGAGAAAGAGAGAGAGAGAGAAAGAGAGAGAGAGAGAGAGAGAAAATGAAAGGACGTATCCACAGCATAACAGAATCAGCGTTGTTGGACCGCCTTAATTTCGCTTAACGGCATTCGAGACGCGTGTCGAGTCTGAAATGTGTTTGCATCCGGTAGAAAATATACCGGGAGTCCAAAAAGTCAAGACATTGATATAAAATTGTCGAAGCGGTAAGTCCGCGAAAGAGGCGACAAGATGGCGATTTCTTTGCGGAGGGAGGGTTCACGGTACAATGCAAACTATGGCGCAGTAGGCTTACCTTGACCGGTAGGCAGGCGGTTATCTTGAGAAAAATTTGCCTTACATCGCCCTCGCCCTCAAATATCGGCACGGAGACACGGTCCTTCACGAGACAGAGTCGACACAAGTCGAGATAGTCGAGGGAGGACATTTTCCCGTGTAAAACGCCAGCTCGAGACGCAAAAGCCGCGCCCGTAGACGCGAACACTCTTTCAACCGAAGCCGGAGAAGACCTCGGCGTCGTTCGCATACGCGTCGTTTCCTCCCTTCTACGTTTCGCTTACGCTCGGTACTTTCCGTAATACTTCGACTCGCTTCGGTACTCTTCGTTCGCATTCGTAACTCTACCGAACGTCCCGTGTATCGATCGCAGTTGCTTCGCGATTCGTTACTTAAGCCAACCGCCTTTACACACGAGGCTTATAGAAAACGACGCGTACCATTCCTTTTTCCCCTCGTCCTACTTTCGACCAATAGCATGCCTTCTTTGGCGTAACATATTCTGCGCGCTTTTTTCGAATCGTTAAATATTACTCGAGTCGATTATTAAATTTCTTTCTCTTTTTTTTTTCTGTAATATTTTATAATATATCTCTCTTTTTATTCCTTCAACGATTTTTTAAGCTACGTTCCATCGATCGAATAAAATTATTTTACGATTTATCTTAAATATGATATTAATGATAAAACATATAATAACTGTGACATATTTATATACGTAGAAATAAAAAAAAAAGAAAAAAAAAAAAAATACATTGAAATATCGTCGCAACGATAATGCTAAGGCAAAAAGGAAGAAAACGAAGAAACTAGCACGTATCCATTTCTACTCAATCGATCGAACAGGTGTTTCAGAGGTTGTCCGAGTTACCGCTGCATATTAAGTTTTCATGCCCTATTACTCCCACCCTCGGTTATGCATTCGCAGATATACGATCGAATAGCGTCTGTCAGCGACGATTCTGTCAAAGCTTGAGTGTGATAAATCGTTTATGTCTTCGCTGGCATCATTGCCGTATAAATTTATACGTTTTAAAAATACAAAAAAATAATTGGCTGATAAAAACGAAGAAAATTATTAATAAACGATGATCATATATCGAACAAATGTTTAATAAAATAACAAATTTACAATGTGCTACGTTATTAATGAACGAACAAATGTAACGTTTATTTGTTTACGCGTCATACTATTATTCCGTAGGATCTCATACGGTTAAATACGGTACTGCATGTACAATGGTTCAACAATGGTCGCACGGAATCGTGGGAGGAGGATAAACATAGTACCGTCACGTTTCTTTGTCATTGCGGCTCAGCGAGTAACCTCTCTCGATGCTCTGTTAAAGATATCAATGACCTGTTCTGCCCTTTCCAACTTGCCCGAGCCTTGTTTTCGCATCCAACAAACTCTCGTATACTATATACATATATACATACATACATATATATATATGTATGTATGTATGTACACGAAAATCGAATGCAAAGAATCGGATGAATTTTGATCGATCTAAAAAATCTTACGGATTTATTTTTTGGGTTTACATAAAAAGCACAACTGCGTTTTTTTTTAGATTAGAAAAAACTGCTTTATTGTGGCAGAGCACATGTATTTACGTATAATATATATACGTGTATACACATATACAATTTTATACTCGTATTTTATATGTATGTGTATACACACATACATATATACATATATGTATATATATATATATTTATATATATACCAGCATATAATTAGGAAGTCCATAGTAATTTACAAAGTACGATCCACTTAAACGTCAGTACACGTGGCGGTGTGTGCAGGCAGATTTTTGGAACCTATTTCGAATCGCACGAACGCGTTTTTAGCCTTTATCTCCTTTTCCGTTTTCCTTTATTATTATTTTTCTTTCTTTCTTTTCTTTTCTTTTCGCCTAATAATTCAGTTGTTTAACTCGATGTTTTTACAAGATTTATTTTATTTTATTTATTTACGTATTAATGTGTGTATGTATGTATGTATGTATGTATGTATGTATGTATGTATGTATATGTATTCATGTACGTTTTTCCCTTTCTTTCTTTCATTATTTTTATTTTTATCTTTATCTTTATTATAATTATTCGGCGTTGATGTGTTATCATTGTCTTCTCATTTTGTTAGACTTTGTGTGTGGTCTCTTACTCTTTCTTTCTTTTTTTTTCCTCTCTCTCTCTCTCTTTCTCTCTCTTCTTCTTTTTTTTTCTTTTTTTTTCTTTTTTTCTTTTTTAATTAAATAAGAATTACATGAAAGTGAGGGATATGTGGTCTCCTTCCAGATTTTTGTTTACATCGAAGTCGCTCGTTTTAAGGCGCGCGCGCGCGCGCGCGCGTGCTGAAAGGATTTTATATTTTTTAAATTCTCTTTGTTTGCTTTCATTCGTCTCGTTCGTTCGTTATCCAATAAAGTCTGGTTACTGTCCTTCTTTATCTTACAAATAATTATATGGATACTATTTAAATACATAATGTGTGTGTGTGTATGTGTATGCGCGCGTGTATGTGTTTGTGTGTGTTCTCTTTTTACAAGTATCGTTTTTCGAACTAACGTATATCATCGACATCTTTTTTCTCAATTTTTTTTTTTTTTTATTTTTCTTTCTTTCATTCTTTATTTCTTTCTCAATTGTCGGGGAGAGGAAACCGAACGATGAGTTTCACTATTTCTAGCGTTACAATGAGAAATGTTGTTGTTGTTTCCTTTTTTTGTTGTTGTTGTTTTTTGTACAAACTATCGATCGATAATCCATATCGATCGAAATAAGTACCGTTAATAATTCTTAATAAGTCTTAATTTATATCTGAACATTTTAAATACAAGGTCTGGAAGATCAATTAATATGGTTTTTTTCTGTCCTTTTCCTTCTTCTTTTTTTTACGTTTTTTTTTTGTTTTCTTTTTGTTTTCAATTTTCTTCCCTTTCTCTTTCTTCTTTCTTTTCCTTTACAAAAATCGTAAGTAAATCGTTCCTCGCAACAGCGAATAATATTAAGTAAATATGTAAGTACATATTTCTATAAGGAGAGAGAATGATATTAAATATTATAGTAAATAAAAAAGCATACGTAATTCTTAAGGAAGCATAATAGATTGTATTGGCAAAAAGTAGTGGTACGATCACCATGAAGATATTATTCCTATTATTATCGTGAACTTATTCTTTTTTCTTTGCACGAATTTTTCGTTTCTTTTTTTTTTTTTTTTTTAACATTTGGTCTTGCATCCGTCGCCACCCCCCCCCCCAATTTTTCACATTTTCATTCTATGAACGAATTAATTAAGATTACAATAATTTGCTTGCTTTCCTTTCAAATAACCATTAATACATATGTAATTAACAAATTTGTTGTTGTTATTTTGCTATGTATCTTTGTTTCTTTCTTTCGGTTATTTTCTTTTTCTTTTATAGAATTATATTCATTTCACTTAAAAAATTTCATAGCTAAGGTAATCTTAAAAACTACTTATATGCTATAACACTTATAGCAACATTGCGTGAGTAAATGTGTCTTGATTATTCTTGTTTTCTTGTTTCCTTTTTCTCCTTTGTTAATTAATTTCACACATTCTCCAACTGTGATAATGTAAATTTACAGCAATCATCGTTATTACTGTATTACTGCATGTATGTATGTATGTATGAATGCATGTGTGTATGTGTGTGTGTATTATGTATGTATGTATGTATGTATGTATATACGTGTATATATATATGTATATATATTATATATATATACACTCGAGTTAATGCGAACAGTATTTCTTCTTTCTTTATTTTTCTCTTTATCTCTCTCTTTTTCTTTATGGTGTTCGTTACCTGCTAATGCGAGATTAAAAATGTGAAATCTTCTCATTTTCACATCGCTAAATATTCGATTTATGTCATCTTCGTTTTTTAATTTATTTACATGCGTTTTCTCTTGTGCATTAAGAAAAAAGTGGAATCACGGTGTAAACAAATTTTGGCGAAAAGTCTACGGAAGATTCAATCAATGATTAGTCTATTTTTTTTTTTTTTTTTTTGTTACTTATTACATCGCAACATTATCGCGACATATCGAGAAATGAATATTATCTTACAACGAGACGAAAAATATAAAAAAAATATAAAATTTCAAATGCGAATATTATTAACGATTCTTTGTTATTAATGCACATAATATTTTCATTGAAAAGTTAAAATCTTCTTTTTGACAAATCAATCGAATTATAAGAAGGAAATGCTCTTATAATTATTTTAATAAATTTTTTTTTTATGATTATAATAATAACAATATATAGAGTTATGTTTTACCATCGTTGCATGCTTCTTCGAATAGAATTACATTCAAGATGAATTGCAATCAAACGAAAAAGAAAAACGTTTTGCAATCATCAAATATTGTTTTTATTTCAAACAATGAAAAACTTTTTGTTTGTTTAATTATAATATGGATATTAACGAAATATCTAATTTCCATATAGTTTTGATAATCAATTCGATCATTTTCCTTCTTATAAGAAATCCATTTCTATAAATTTATTAATGAAACTTACTAAGTGATTCGTTAAATATTCTCAAAATTACATTGACGATGTATTCAGATTCTTTTCTTTTTTTGGATTTTTTTTACGGTTTTTTTTTTTTTCTTTTTTTCTTTTTTATAAGAGAAATTTAAATATGTTTAATATATTAGAGATAAAATGCGATCTTTGCGTCTCGAGTAAGCGGTCATCTATGATTTTAACATTAAAGTTTAATCGTAATTACTAAAAAAAGAAGTTTGAAAGATGAGCTTTATATATATATACATATATATATACATACATATATATATACATATATATGCATACATATATATATACACACATACATATATATATATATATGTCGTAGAACTCTAAATATACCGGCATATTTTATTGTACATATTTTATATGTGCATCCTTGAATTATCCAAAAAACGCTTATTTACAAGTTGTCAAACTAGACTCGAAATTTCATCCCCATCCCTGTGTATCTTAATAATATATTACAACATTATATTACAATCGATAGGTAGCGTCTTTCGACGAGCGTATTTATGTATTCACCCTGGTTTTGAGATTATTTTTAATAGATTTGTTATTCTCTTTCTTTTTCTCTCTCTCACTGTCTCTCTCTCTCTCTCTCTCTCTCCCCTTTTTTCTCTTTTCGTACGTGATATTTTATGGTCGTTTCATAATATGTATTGCGGTAGATAAAAAATCATTTTTTTTCTTCTTTCTTACAACTACCGTGACACACTGAAACATAGTAAATTTCGTTTTATAAATACTAAACGAGCAACGGTCTATTTCATTAGAATCGATCATTCGAATCTTATGTATAATCAGAATACGTGTACTTCGGTTGTTGTAAAAAATAACGAACAAATTAATTTTACATGAATTGTAATTAATATAAGAAATATATATATATATATATATAGTTCGAATATATGAATAGTAAGAAATATATATATATATATATAAATATATATACATATATATTTCAAGGTATATATATTCAATATATATTTTTTTTTCTTATAAAAAAACAAGATTTCACATAGGAATCATTACGTAATAATTGATTATTTCGATCGATTTTTACTGATATATTATGTATATTAGAATATTCCAATTGTTCATGGGAATTATATCATTTTTTAAGTTTGTAAAACGATGTAACTAATAAACGTTTTATTAATCAATTAATGAATCTCTCCTGATAAGTCGTCGTTTTTATCATTTTTACGTAATTTGAGAGATATCGATTTTGATTGATATACTTTGTTTTGAGTGAACTATAAGTTTCGAATTAAAATTCGAAACATAATGACTCGATAATAATGATTAACCGGATGATTAAATCTAAATTCGCATAACCGTTATATAAACGGATCCTTTTTTGTACTTGCCCGTACTAATAATAATATAATCATTTTGGAGCAATTTAATAATCGTTCATTGGTTTCCTTTTCTTTCTTTTTTTTCTTCTTCTTCTTTTGACACTTAAGCAGGCACATCATTTACAAATTGAACGAGATTTTGTTTATAAAGGAATTCATTATGTGTATAAAGCCGATTACGCGGCTTTTCTATTTAAACATTAAGCAGAGATAAGGTTCGACTTATTAGCGTTAAATAACGATTTTTCTGTGTGGTAATCGCTCTTTCTTTCTTTCTTTCTTTCTTTCTTTCCCTTTCTCTCTCTGTTTTTTTTTTTTTTTTTTTTTTTTTTTCATTATTACTCTGGATTCGGATTTTAAAACGCATTTCAGAATCTTATTTTAAAATATTGTGTATTATCGATCGATTAATATTCATCTTAAATGGTTTTTAAAAAGAAGGCATTTGGTGCTACCAATAATAGAGAGATATTTTCCGGGAAAACGGATTCCAGGGTAGACAATTTTCGATGGTCGTTCTATTATTATTATTATTATTATTATTATTATTATTATTATTATTATTATTATTAATATTAATATTATTATTATTATTTTCTTCATTTCTTTTCTTCTTCTTCTTCTTTTTTGCACCTGGCATCGTATTATCATGTAACATTAAGAAAAAAAAAAAAAAGGAAGAAAAAAAAAGAAAAAAAAAAAAGAATAAGTTATACAAGCTGGCTCTATCTTCGAGGCAAAATATCATCCTACGATTAAAAATTATTCACGGAATATTCTACGCGAACCTTGACATTTCCGTGATATTTTTGTCGAGAAAGGATTTAAAAATAAGAAAATAAAATAATAATAATAATTATAATATAAAATCAAATAAAAAAAAAAAAAAAAAGAAAAAAAGAAAATAAATGAATACGTATATTTTTGGCTGGTTTATTACAAAATCTTATTGATTGAAAACGCCATTTAATATTCACGTGCTATTAATTTAATTCGATTTCTATTTTTAAATTTATGAACAGTTGGGAGTGTATTTCTCTTTCTCTTTCTCTCTATCTGTTTCTATCTCTCTCTTTCTCTCTCTCTCTTTCTTTTTTCTTCATCGATCAAATAATATCTATCCTTACGATTATAACAAGCGGAGAAATGGATATAAACATTATTCGTCAAAAAGATTGGTGCATTTAACGTCGAAATGGATCAAGACTTAAGATTTTACGTAACGATTATACAAAAGTTTTCAGATGATTATTATTATTTCTTTTTCTTTTTTTTTTTTTTTTTTTTTTTTAAATATATGAGAGAAGAAAAAACGAGATGCATTAGATGAGCTCACAACGAAAATGAAAGATTGCTAGATTAGAAATGCAATTAGCTAGACGCTTCTCAAATTCGTTCTATCTCTCTCCCCCCTTTTTCTTTTATTTATTTATTTATTTTTTCTCTCTTATTCTTTTCTTCTAATGCTTGTGTGTATATGTTACTTTTCGTATTCATAAAAATGACTCCCGATCTTGTAAGATCGTTGTGTTTCATATACGTATAACTATAATCCTAATATATTACAAATCTCGAATTCATACGTCGTTCTCTTGATTTTTATTTTTATTTCATTTTTTTTTTCTTTTGTTTTGTTTTGTTTTTACTTTGTAGTCGATAATAACGAAGACGTACGAAGTTTAATAGTTGACCCTCGTTTCACCTTCTCGTTTTATTATTAATATTATTATTATTATTATTAATATTATTCATTATTATTATTATTATTATTATTATTATTATTATTATTATTATTATTAATTTGTGATCGAACGAAGTAACAATTAATGAAGAGTTCGGTGCATCGAATCGTTTGGCTTCTCATCGAATTTATCATCGATCACGAATCGGTGCACGATGCAACGTCATATACAAATATGACGAGCTCTCATTAGAAACATACTGAAGATCTTTATCAATAATCATTTTTTTATTATTATTTTTTTTTTATTAGTTTTTTCCTTTTTTTTTATATATATATTTATTTATTGTAACGAGTCGTCGAACGATCCGAGATTGTTATTTATTTATTTGTTTGTTGGGGGTTGGTCGTCTTCATTAAAGCTTTTTTATTTTCCTTTGGTTTTTTCTTTTTCTTTTCTTCTCTTCTCTTTCTTCTTCTTTTCTTCTAACTTTTGAAATTTCGTCGCCACGTTACACGCGTGGAAACGTTCGGTTGGCTCGCTACTACCACTCTTCACATTTATACTACGTATACCTCGTGTACATACATGTCGAAATTTGGAATACTAAAGATATATTCTTTGACATTAAAAAATATTCAAATAGATACTACTTTTTAATAAAAGGCAAGAAAATTGCTCCGCACGTGGAACGTCTATCTATCATGTGTTACATATAACACGCCTGGGCTTACACGATCAATGGAACTCGGACGAACGAATCTCTATTTATTTTTCTTTTCTCTCTCTCTCTCTCTCTCTCTCTCTCTCTCTCTCTCTCTCTCTCTCTCTCTCTCTCTCTCTCTCTCTCTCTCTCTCTTCTATAGTTCACCCCATTAAAATTATCTCGTTCGCCGACTAAATCATCTAAAGAAAACATAGATATCTTTACTATGATAATTCGTGACACAGATAAGTAAGTGTACGTGTGTATAATAATTTAAGATAAGAGAGAGACGAATTTACTTTATCATAGATAAAATGAAATATTAATGGATCAACGTATATAATGTTCGTCCGAGTAGAAAATGAAAGGAAGAGCCAAGCTGTACGCGTTTGGTTTCACACTCCACCGACGTTCTATCTTTGACGTTCGAACGAGGTGCTGCTGCACGGTAGACAGAATAGTTTGTTTCCTTTATGTTTCGCTTTGTTGTTTTTTCTCTTTCTTATCTTTTTATTTAACCACGAAGAAAATTGAACTGTTGATATCAGTGCCTCCTTTAAAAATTACATCGAAATTTTGGAGAACAAGACGAGACGTTTGTTGAACACGACTTTACTTGGCCATCGACTTTTAGTCCTTGATCGAACATAGGAAATTTTTGGCTTTTCTATGGACGATCAGACGGACTCTCGTCTTGGCTGACGTTCTATTGAATTTAACGAAGAAGCATAAGAACGTTGTCAGATACTGGCACGATGTTGATGCAACGTTTGTAATTGTAACAACGGCGTCAACTGGGGTGGTCTTAATTCGGCACGTTGATTCGGTTGTGAAAATTGCTGCATCGGTAAGAGATGAGAAATCTTGCCGGGTGAGCGACGAACCGTAAAACGCGGTCTCCGGCGTTTCTTTTGAAAGCCGGTACAGCGACAGCTACATACTGATGCCTCGTCGTCCAACGAAACTGTTTCACCGTGATTACCGACTCGCTCCGACAATATCGAGCCGTTTGCAGTTATCACATCACCTTCCAAACGTACTGCTTCCTGTACAGCCTATTAATTAAGTCGACAAGTAATCGTAATATTTCTTAAAAAGGGAAATTCAAGCATTAATTTTTAAAAGTCCTATTAATTTTTCACTAATAAATATAATCTAAGTATCACCTGCAAAGCTTCGGCCTCGTCTCGTCTCTCGTCCTCGGTATTCATCGTGACGAATCTCAGGACCAACAAATTAAGGGAGGCCGCAACGATGGCCAATCCAAAGAGTATGAATATCAAGGCAAACATCACGTACTCTGGCTTATTATCCAGAGCATTGTCCTTTTGAAGAGCTACCATATCACCGAAGCCTATGGTCGTCAGAGTGATGAAGCAATAATAAATGGAATCGAAATAGGACCACCCTTCGTATCTGGAAAACGCTGCTGCACCACCAGCGATGGTCAGACACGATAAGGTCGTCACAACGCAGATCAAATTTATCTCCGAAGCCTGTAACAATTTCATTCAGATATTTATCTATGTGTCTCTTGATCTTAATATTAAGGAATATATTTCTTACATTGCTCGTAGATCTAACTAAGATATATCTAACGAGAGATATTGATTCAAACTCTACCTGGACATCCTTACAATTCAGAAGACTCTTTACGTTCCGTATCACAACGGACGAGAACTTGTTAAGGCGTTCACCTATACTTTGGAACATCACGAGTCCTAACGGGATTCCAACGATTCCATAGAACATCGTGAAGAGTTTACCGCTTATGGTATTTGGCGTTGAGTGTCCGTAACCTGTATAACGATTACTCAATTAGAGATAATAATAATAATAATAATAATAATAATAATAATAATATAATTTAACGAGCTATAAAAGATAAAAATATTCTTGAGGATGGATAGAGTGTTCAAGTTAATTCATGTTTTAAGAATTGTTCGTCCTCTTTCAGATACTTCTTTTTTTCTTTTCTTTTTTTTTTTTTTTTCATATCTCTCTATAAGTTGATTGATATAATTATTAACATTGTGAAATTCTTATAAAACGGGTTACCAACTTCACAGACACGAGGAGCTTTTCAAGAACTCGCATATCCACAGAGTGAGAAGTTCGTAGGCAAGTCCTTTTATATCCTCTATTAAAGTCAAGTTCTTACTCGAACAAGCTGAGAAAAAGTTTGTGGGAAAGCTTCGCAAAGTGAGACAGACATTCGTTTAACGATAGTGCACACGCCATCTTCGAAAAGTTTTCTCGTTTAAGACTTTTCGAAGTGCAACACTAAATGGTATTACAAAATAGTAATAATCACCGATTGTGGTGAGAACCGTGGTTGCATAGTAGAAAGCACCCGCAAACTTCCATTGTTGGCCTGCCTTGTGTGGCTCCGTTTTCAGAACCACGGTTTCCATGATTTTAAAATCGTCCTCGCTGATATTGTACTTGCGTATGACCATTTTCTCAATGGCTGTAAACAGATAAGTATAACGATTAAAATCTCAGTTTGATCTTTAATCTAAGAAAGCTTTTATCTGTATTTTTTGACATTTTCTTTCTTTTTCTTTTTTTTTCTTTTTTTTTTTTTTTTTTTTAATTTTGAACAATTTTTACTTTAGATATTAAAACGAAGCCTTGTATCCTTGACTATTAAAACTTTGAATAAAGTAATTTACATGTCCTGATATATGTTTTACAACTCACGCGCAACCCAATTTTTTTCCTGTCTACGAAAGAATTACATAATCTAAAAGTTACGATATAATGTTCAATGTTTTGTTTATGACATAACTAATATATAATCACATAATATATCAACTTATACTAAGTATAATATAATATAAAATTAAATGGCATCAAATTAAAAAGATCGAAAACTTAGGATGTCTATATATATATATATATACACACACACATACGCATACAGACACAATAAAAATAAATAAAACTTAACTAATACAATATATATTTGTATAAAGTCCTTTTGACTTCCAAACGATATGACAACATATAGATTTAAGTTGGGACAAAGAAATAAATGTTTTACTTCATTTCATCTATCCTTTTCTAAATCCTATAATCTCTTAATCCACTATCATCCGGATCACTATCAACCGGATGATAAATCCGACAGCAAACATGTTCAAAGATATTAAATGTTCAATGGGATATTGTGTTTTCTTTTTATTACCATCCAGTGCTTCCTTGCGTCGTTTCTCCGTCTCGGACTCGAGAACGTCGAAGATCGCAGCGCCGACGAGGAGGTAGGTGAATGTAGAGACGATCAACGATAGGGTCCGGACGTTTTGTTTCTTCATTCTCTAGTGAGCCACATGCTCACTAGCAGGGCCCCAGCCCTAACTACTTGCATCGCTCAGTGAGTTACGTTTTGCTCTTTTGGGCCCATGTCGAGCCTCTTTTTCTCTCTCTTTCTCCTTCCAAAGGTCGATGCCGAAAAACAAAAAAAAAAGGAAGCACCCTTCGATCTTCCAACGCTACAGTTCTTCCTGCTGTTCTTCGTTCCACTTCTTAGGTCTGCTGTCTTCTTCCTTGCCAGGACTGTTCTGCAGTCGTTCTCGTTTATCTGTAATGGAGATCTTACGATTTGATTTTATGAACTCTTTAACATTCAATCACGATCGTTTCTTTTTTTTCACAATTGTTTTGTTTATAATTGTTTATTTTATCTGTACTTGTTAGATCATCGAAGACTCGTTAGATTCGAATCAGTCGAAGAATATCAGTTTGTTTGTTGCTTTTTTCTTTTTTTTCTATTTTTGTAAATTGTAGACGTAATTGTAATTAGACATAAGTCCAATAAAATTGTTTGACGATTTGATACGAATTGTCAAGTTTTGAAAAATTTCTATACGATCATCTAAATGTCATTTGTTCTTTCTTTCTTTCTTTTTTTTTTTTTTTTTGTATTTTTTCCTCTTCAACTCAAGTACATTTAAATGCAGCCGGAAGAAGAGTTCGAATGTAATCACATACTTTTATGCGACCTGTTTTTTATTTTTTTAATATAAATACGTTTAAATAGTATCAAAATATTGATCAATGGGGCTGCGATGAAATATGTATTCGTTAGAAAATAACATATTGAAAGCGCAAATAGAATTTTAACGATGCAATTTGTTATACGCGTTGTAAAAAAAAAAAAAAAAAAACAAAAAAAGAAAAGAAATGAAAAAGATTTACTCCTGACGACAATTTTTAGAACGAATCTCACTTTATCTCGAAATACTTTCAAAACCATTTTTCTTTTCTCTTTCTTTCTTTCTTTCTTTTTTTATTTATTATTTTTTCTTTTATTTTTTTTAATACTTTCCTACAATATAGCAGTGTGCAACCAATTCCGAATATGAGAGATTCGTTTCGGTGACGAAAACAAATTATTTTTGTCGCACCAAGCGAAGCGATCAAGTGGAATTGGGTTAAAGTAATATTCTTTTCGGTCTTGCGCGTTGCTAGGATCGAATTTGATTGACGACGAGAAAGAAAGAAATAGAAAGAGGAAAAGAGTTGGAACGTTCTAAAAAGTCAATCGCTTTTGTTTCTTTCCGGTTAACACACGCGATAAAGGATAAATGAGAGTAAGAGAAAAGAAAAGAGTGTACAAAAAACAAAGAAAGACGTGATGAAGTGGACTGCTAACTACAAGATGAACCATTTTAAAGTTTTAGCAATCGTTTCGACTGCCACAATAAACTTTTTATACGAACTGTAAGTTAAATAATATTAATGATCGATGAGAAACAAAAAAAGAAAGAAAGAATTGATGATTAATATTATTTAAAAAATTAAACAATTTTACAATTAAATAAAAATTTAACACTTTTAATCTGGACCATTGATAAAAGTGATTTATATATAAATAAATAAAAATTAGAGTTGAATATTAAGTTTTATCAATCGCTTTTGTTGCGAGTTTTATTATTACTTTCCCCCCCCCCCCCCATACAATTTGCAAATTAAATCAATCGATTTTGATCGTCTATAAGATATTTAAAAGATTAAACACATCATAATTCTTTATTTGGATCATCCTATGGTTAAGATAACATATATAATATTATAATTTATAATTAATAAATATAAAATTAAACAGACATTGTAACAATTTAATCGAACACTTTGTATTATTTAACAATTTATATTATTGGTATTATTTAAAAACGATTTATTAGTAAAATTAAACGGACTGTAACAATTTATCTGGATCATTGTATATAAATATGTTATAAAAACTAATAATTATTATACATCATATTGTATATGTATGTATGTATAAAAATAAATAAATAAAAAATAAAGTCGAAGAAAACTCACCTGCAACTTGTCTCGGGTTTTTCTTTACGTACGATGAAGGATTAAGCAGTATGATATGGCAGTGCTTTCGCTGCTCCCACTGCCACGTTCCCTCCATTCCTTAATTTAGAATGCCGGACGGTTTCAGTGCCGACTAAAAATAATAATATTAGAAATAATTAGATTAAACTAAATGATTAGATCGAATGAAAAAGAACAATCTTTATCGAACGTGATATTTCATATTCGATAGATATACCTACCAAGTATTTACGAAAGACACACAAAATTCAAAACTCTCTTTTTGTTCGTGCTACGATCGATTGAAAATAAAAAGAAAATAAAAACGAAAAAGAAAAGAGAGAAAAAAATTGGAAATCGGTGCAATTTTAACATTCCACGTGTCATCCCGTTTCTATTTCTGCTATTCTTCGCCTTAATGGATTTATCGATCGACGAAAACTAATTCGTGAGATTCGAGTATCGGTGGATTTGAGCGACGTACCATTTAACTGATTCAACTTTCAAATTTTAATTCTTCTCTTTCCTTTTTTTTTTTTTTTTTATTCAAAAATTGAAGATTAGAAAGAGAAGAAACTAGTCTTAAAATAGAAACATACCAACATTGTATGATACAAGTAGTACATGCATATGATATATATATATATATATATATATATATATATTCGCACGCATTACAATCGATGTAATACTACTAACACACACCGTTTTGAAAAGGCTCGATCCTTTATTTACTCTTCTTGTTTTCTTGGCTACTCAAAAAGGTTGATTAAGTAAACGTTGTTCGAGATTCGAAAAGGGTAGGTAGGTAGGTAGTGTTTTTAGTAGTCGTGTTTCGCTTCTTCACAACCTATATACACATATACCTACATATAAGGGCTCAACTCGTTCGCATTAGAAGTGGATGTTTGCGGTTCACTAGCCAAGATTGCATCTTGCGATATCAAAGGGTTGAAACTCTGCTTTTCGAGAGACAGCAGGGATGCTAGGGCACGGATGAGAATCTCGGTAATTGGTACTAGACGATCTTGAGAGATACCTTCTTTACTCTCTCTCTCTTTCTCTCTTTTTTATTTTCACTTTCTTTTATTCAACATACATACATACATACATACATACATACATACATACATACATACATACATACATGCATGCATGCATGCATACATACATACATACATACATACATGTACATAAATATCATACATACATACATATATATTATCATAAGACATATAATGTTGTATTCGAAAATGATTGATAAATTTAACGAGACTTGATGAATTGATTGATAAAGTTAACTTTCATTTTTACATGAACGATGATCGTAAAATGAGAAAAAAAAATTTCAAAAGATAAAAAAAGAAAAATAAAAAATATAAGACCCTTAGACCTTGAAAGGTTTTTCCCTTTCACTCATGCATTTCAATTTCAAGGTTGACACCAGACAGATTCGTTTTATGAGAAACTACCAATGTTTTCCTATCGAATTTATGCCCCGCGAAATCTTAGATCGCAAGCTAACGTAAAAACTTCGCGGGGTGCATATTTTAGGGTATCCAAATCGTGTAGAAATCCTCTTATCCATAGTATAATTTTGGAAGCTAAGAAATTCGATTTAACGCGTGGCAATATATTTATCGAAGAAAAATTGATATCAAAATCGTTATGTTCATCTTCCTCTTCTTTTCTTTTTCTTTTGAGAAATAAGAAAGAACACGAAAAAAAAAAAAAAGAAGACATCTTGCTCCGTTGAAAAGAAATAGAAGTAGAAGAAAAAGAAGAAAAAGAAGAAGATGATGAAAAAAAGAGAGAGGGAGAGAGAGAGAGAGAGAGAGAGAGAGAGAGAGAGAGAGAGAGAGAGAGAGAGAGAAGAAAAAGAAGAATATAAAAGAGCGGGAAATATCACTCCAAAGAGTTGCGACGACATTCCCTTGCAACTCTTCGAACGATCTATTCCCAAAGAGAAACGAGTAAGTTTCAACGACCTTACAAAGAAAAGTAGTGAGAGAGGGAAGAGAGGGGAGGGAGAGAGAGAGAGAGAGATCCAAAAAGTTTTAAAGTCATAACTCTTTAGAAAGTTACACGCATTCGGTAACTTTCGTGAGAAAGTTTATACGATTCATTCCATGAGAAAAACTGGAGAGGTGCTCATCTAATTTGACTATTCTTTCGCCAATTCACTTTTACAATTGTCTAACTTTTACTACAGATTTTATATCTAAGTAGATAGATACGTCGATCTGACATAGCTAAATTCTATGATACTTTCTTCCTTTTTTTTTTTCTTTTTATTTTTTTCGATTACACTTGCAGTTCGCGAGTTTGTATTAGAAATGTATTAGAAATAGTATTCGATACTCCATATTTCAGATTGTTAAGATTGATATAATTAAGTAAATTCGATAATAATGTGTTTTACACTTTATTACACATGACACTCTTTAATACTCTTCTTTTTTTTCTCATTCATGATTTATTCGATTGGCAATCGCAGTTTGAGTTTATTTTAGAAATCTGTTAGAAACAATATAACAGTATTTAAGATATATCACACTCGTACTCGTTAGTATAATTAAATGAATTTGATAATAACGTGACGCTAACGGTGCAACATCAGCATTAATTAATCCATGCTCTGAAGATCAGCTTAAGTACTCATTATGTATAATTACAGTGAACGTGTTAATAACATACCGTACTTATTCATGCATTGGAAATTATGATTAATTAAACATAATTTCATAGTTGATAAGATCGAACGGAATGAAGTCAGGAACCAATTTTTGTTTCTTCTTGGAAAAAAAAAAAAAAAAAGAAAAGAAATAAAGATATATATAAAAAAAAAAATAATAATAATAAATTTGTTATTTTTATTGAAATCGATAATTATCTCTCGAGGACGAATGGAACTAAATAAAAATAAAAATCGATCGTTGTTTGTATCCAATCTTTATCATTTACTTTTTATCTACCACACTTTTCTTCGGAAAAATAGGGTAGAAAGAAATCCTTTTTTATTTTTCTTTCGAGATAACGCTCAAAGTACCCAGTTACAAAGTTGTTACATTGTATCGTATAGATCTTCACTTGTATTAACCGACGCTATTAACCTACAATCTCACGAATGACGTCTACGAGTGAAACCACCCCCCACATTATGTGTCTCCCAACTATACATATATTTATGTTTTTATAACTTCGAAAGAATACCTCCGGTGAAAAGTATTCTATCAATAGAGCTTATTTTCACTCAACACGTTTATTTTCTTCTCCCTCGCACACCCCCCCCTCCCTCTCCGTCAATATACGAAATAAATCCGTCGTTTTTTTTTTTGTTTTCTAAAGATTTTCTAAAGACTGATTATATTTCGTTGAAATAATAAAAGCTTCTCGGGTGTAAGCGTTGAAATGTCTTAATAAATTAATAGTGGGTCAAGAAAGTTTTTAGAGGAGTTTTAAAAAATCAATTATTCCTTTTCGAGACCCACTTTTTTTTTCTAAAACTAATTTCTTATTTTTCATATTATGAAAGTGCCTGGGAACATTTTTACGATCCGAACGAAAAAAAAAAAAAAAAAGAAAAAAGAAAAAAATATATATATAAGTCCAAAAAGCCTCGAAAAATAGGTTAATTGATTTTTCGAAACTCATCTAGAGACGACAAACAATCTCCGACATTTTTTATTTCTTTCGTTTAAAAAAAAAAAAAAAAACCTTTTCACGTACTTTTTTTTAATTATTTCCAGATCTTCATAATTATTTTTTATTTAATTCTATTATTTTTTAACGCCGAATTGTGCTGTGGGTTATTGACGAACCTTTTTTTTTTTTTTACGTTTTTATTATTTATTAATTCGGCGCAATTTATAAACGTCGATTTATATTTAAAAGTGAGGTCGATTCAGGTTAGAAAACGAAGGAGATGAGAAGGCATAGCTTAAAATTGAGTTTCTTCGTAGTTTAAATTAAAGTCGTCTCGTCTTATTGAATTCAGGATGAAGCAGCCCTTAAAAGTCCGAGGCAACGTTTTCCTCTCGGTTCTTTTTCTTCGTTTTTATTTTTCTTTCATTCATTCATATTCTTTTTCCTTCTATTTTTTCGTTCATATTTCCACAGCACAAAACTCTCTTCCCTTGGAAAGTACTCGGAAAACGAGCGTATAGGATCGTTCACTCGCATAAATCAGAATAACGGCGACGATTACCAGAGGTCTGTAGTAAACGATTTCTCGACTTCTGGAAGCTTTTGGTTATAGTTGAAAGAATCTGAGAATGATACCAACGATCTCAATGGTTTCCCCTTTCTCGACATCCTTAAACAATTCCTGATGGGATAGCGAAACTAATACCCTAAGGATAACATTTGTTACGGCTCGTTTGTTGAAAATTTTCTTTTGAAATTTCTTGGCCCGAATCTTTTCTAGGTCATGGTTATTATTTCATTCGAAAATCAGTTCAAATGTCGTTTCTAATTTAACTTTTATATTTCACATACGACTTAATAACCGTGCGCGCGCTCGCAATTATATATTACGTTTATATTAGGTACGTTACGAAATTTAATTAACTTTTTATTTTATAAATTAATTCGAAATAGTAGAGTAATATAGTGCAGTAATAGAAGTATATGATACGGTAGTTATATATCAGCTATAACGTATATCAATATATACGTTAATATACCTAAATTATTTTATAATATAATGTATTAATATAAATTCAATGCGGATAAGAATAATTTTCTTATCAATCATAAAACACGAATAATTTTCCATTTCAAAATCACGATCGTATATCGTATGATCATTTACACGTACGTACATATATATGTAGGTATGTATATGTTGTCATATAAGGAATATGGACTACAGCAAATGCAGAATATATACTCGTGTCGATGATAACGACAATGTAGCGTTTTACGATATCGGTTCGCCATTATTCCAACTACCTCAGCCACATCGTCGGTTAAACGGAATTGGCTATTGGTAGCGGTTACATACCTACATACGTGTAACTTATATACCTTAGTCGATGAAACGCTTCGGTAATATCGCTTATTATTTGCTTGATTGCGCCTCATGAGATCTCGTTACTTCCGATAAAGAGTTATTAGCTCTCGTTGAGTGGCTAAGAGAAAAACGAACAGCACCGCTAATTGAAAGACGCAAGTCAACCGTTCTGATCCGAAAGTTCTTTGTCCTTAATCGGGATAAGCTTCGCCTTCATCCTGAGCATTTTAAAGAGAGTGTCTCTTGGTCTTCTTTATTGTATGTAAAGAAGATTTAACAACAAATTTATAATAAATAGTGACATGATTTCCTTTTTTTTTCCTCTTTTTTTTTTTTTTACCTTCATTCGGACAAGTTTTGATAAACTCTTTTTGTTATTTCTTTTTTTCACACATAGATAAGCTTCCCTTTGTTTTTTTATATTTTTATGTCTCCTTTCGAACGATCAAATATATCAAATTCTATTTGTTTTAGATAAGAAATGTTTTAAATAAGACTATCAGTAATTTTTTAAGGGAAGGAAATGTGATATTATTTGCAAGTATTTTATAGAGGATGCCATTTGCAAGATAGAGAAGTTATAACAATTCTTTCTTTTTTTTTTTTTTTTCCAATGCATCTATCATATTTTTTCATCTTTTTTGTGCATGAAAAAAAAAAGAAAAAGAAAAAGAAAAAGAAAATAATGCATACGTCTGTTAAAATGCTCAAGTACGATGTATATACATATATATTAAACAAAGAAAATAAAAAAAAAAAGGAAAGAAAATTGCTATTTCATGGTTGGCGTATTAATCAATAATGATGATACTTGGAGAAAATCGGAGTAAAAAAGAAAAGGCTACCAGTTACCGATGCAAAGTCTGTGCACCATCCAACCTCTGACAGACACTTTTACATGGCAAAGAGGAAGAAAGAGGAATAGAAAGAGATAAAGAGAGATAAAGAGAGATAAAGAGAGATAAAGAGAGAGAGAGAGAGAGTTACGTAATTCCATCTATGAGCACTCACAAGCTTACAGGTATCCTTCAAAGCAAACTCGACAAGCTAATAATTAATGGTTCTCATGAACACGAGAAAAAAGCTTTAGTTTTTTCTTTCTCCATGACTATCTCATTTTCTTTCACGTATTTTACCGATATATACTTTTACTTACTACAACATCAACTTGTGATATATTGTTGAAAAATTATTTTAGAAAAGCTAGATCAATTTGATGTATTCTTTCTTCAACATCCCCTCTCCCTCTTTTTCTCTCTCTCTCTCTCTCTCTCTCTCCCCATAGATATTATCTTCGAAAAGTGGATTCATTAAATTGGAAGAAAACAGGAAGAATGAAAAATTTGAAACGAAGTATTTGTTCCAAGTTAGGATGCTTTTATAATACCTAAAGAAATGGAAAAGAAACTTTCCCGACGATATCTCTCGGAGTCTATAATTTTACTCGAAGAGAACTACTTGAGCAAGAGAGAGAATGAGAGAGGAAGTAGGCTCGGAAAGTCATAATCCCGCAATGCGACATCTTTTTCTCGACTTGTCAAACTATATCACACAGAACGATAACTCTTCGGGAATATATTTAATTCGAAAGAAGATGCAAACGAAAAAGTTGTTGAGTTTATCGAATCAAATTATTTTTTTTTTTTCTTCCTCGAACCATCGAGAAAGAAGAAAAGAAAAGAAGAAAGGTATATTCATAAACGATAATAACTTCCGAGGTAGTATTCAAAAAAAAAAAAATAAATGGTTTTAAATAAATATCATATAAACCAGAAGCTAAAACCAATAAACTTTTCTTTTTCATGTTTCAATATGCACTATGTAGATGTTAAGTAATGTTAAGCTGTTTGGATACAAAATACTTCTTCTTGATTACTTGGAAAAAAAAAAATGAAAAAAAGAAAAAAGAAAAAGAAACGAGAAGAAAGAAAAAAGGAAAAAAGAAATTAAAAGTAAAAAAAAAAAAAAAAGAGAGAGAGAAAGAAAACAAAAAAAAATACTTGCGTAATTAATATATCTTTGAATTAATTAATATTCGAAAGAAAGGTGATGTTAGGTAAATATCATGTAAGTTTTAATTTAAACACAATAAACTCTTTCTAAGCATTAACACATATATAAGCATTAACACATATATAACCCGTCTATATCCATGATACAACAAAAACCATTCATTTTCATTTTTACCCTTCTTCTCCTTTATTTATCGTGTTTTAATTAATTAATTAATTAATTAATTAATTAATTAATTCGCAAATTTCATAAAAGAGAAATTAACGAATGAAAGGAGTCAACGTATAGCGTTACGTTTTTTCACTCTATTATTTTGTTATTAGATTGTTTGAAAACGTCGACGAAACGATTAGCTAACTATTGAGATCACTCCCGGCATTTTCAATGTGCAAACTTATCTTTGGACTTGGATTCGTTCCAAAAACTCCGATCGTCATCTACATTCTCTTCAATGAACATTGTCATAATTTTTGAAAGACACTAAACGTCTATTATTGTAGTATACACAAAATTATCAATCAATATATTATAAAATGATTAAACGATTTAATAAATAGTACAAACAATATTATTTATAAGATATATGAAATATAGATAAAAATACTACATATTATTGTATTAATAAATATTAATGTTATTATTTAAGACAGATTCGAGAAATAAATGAAAATATTGCGTTGTTTATTTTATTAATGAAAAATATTAATAGTAATCGCGAGATAAATGGAAATGCTATATAATACAATATAATATTAAATTACTAGATAATATTAATGTTTAGAAAAAACTTTTAAGATATTTGAAAATAAGAGATTAAGATATTTAAAGGAAAAAAAAAAAAAAAGAAGAAGAAGAAGAATAAAGATTAAGAGTAGGATCTTGTGGTTTATCTCGGAGATTACAACCCTTCGCAATTCGTTCGGTTAGTCGAACATCGATACTGGTTTCGATAACACTTTCAAAATCTACCCTATCCATTTGATTCTCGATTAGCTGACCACCCTACAACCAAATACTATAGCAACTTTATTCGACCATCTTTTTTTACTGATTTTATTAAGACCGAACAACACTCGAAATGAATTATTGAACTTTTTTTTCTACTTAACTTAGATAACTATCTGTAATATAAAAGAAAGTTCGTGATTACTTTTCGATCATCTTTATTTATTTAATTAATTATTGTTATTAAATATCTTAACGATCATCATCGATTCCTTCTCTTAACTCCAACTGAAACATTATGCATGTTCAAGAAATAATATTGTCCTTTTGATTTCATCCAAAATTTTTGATCGAATTTGTTAATTGTACGATATTAATCTCGACTGAGCAACTGATTATAATTGCGAGTTAAAATGTTCGTTTTATCAATTAAAATAAAACTGGCCTTTTTAATATTTATAACTATATAAAATAGAAGATATAAATAAATACATTTTATTTATACATAAAAGATAATTCCAACTGTCTATACCTATTATATTTATATATTCGAGAAATTAAAAAAGAATAATATATAAATAACTTCGATTAATTGGTATTATA
The DNA here is from genome assembly GCF_014466175.1 of Vespula pensylvanica. NCBI lineage: Eukaryota > Metazoa > Arthropoda > Insecta > Hymenoptera > Vespidae > Vespula > Vespula pensylvanica. The sequence continues at coordinate 4,729,014 of NC_057688.1, forward strand.
TTTTCATACAATTCATCATCGATGTTACAATCAGTTGTAATTACGAGCTAAAATGTTTGTGTTTCCATTGAAATAAATATTTTTTAATATAGGTATATAAACAAGTTTAAAAAAAGATGTAATAATTATTCGCGCAATTAAATACATTTTTTTAACCATTATAACCACTTTTAAAAAAATAATTCCTACTAGTTTGTGTTATCTATACATCTGTGAAAAATATTATTACAAACGATTAATGACAATTGATGATAAACCTGATAAATTAAAAAAGGGAAAATCTATCGGTAAATTCAGCGAATCATTTAAATCGAAATATCATAAGAATACTTTAAGAATATTTTAAATAAATACATACATACATACATAGATACATATACAATGCAAACATCAATTTTTTGTTTTCATAAACTTAACAAAAAGAAGTTGAAGAAAGAAGATTCATGCTCTATTGTGACATCATGAAAAATGCATTCGATTTGCAAGTCCTGTTCGACACGCGAAAAGTGTTCAGCTGTCAACATGGATATCTCTACTACGTTTGGTAGAATTCTTTTGGAAAGCAACAAGACATGGAGTGACATGTGCGATAAATGGTTACACGTTTTCAGTATCAAATGTCAATACGAAACTCCTCTTCTAGTTATTTTTTCTTCTTTTTTCTCCTCTTTTTAGTGTTTTTTTCTTTTTTTTTTTTTTTTCAATCGAAATACTCGTAAGAAGTTCTGAGTTGTGATCACAGCTGAAAGATATCGAGTTTTCTTGCTAGAATAATAATAACAAGAAGAAGAAAAAGAAGAATTCTTAAGTCGGTCATTCCTAGGATTGGCATAATCCCAAATTGGTTGTTTCGTATCTCCCCAAAGCACACGATCGTAGCTATGTGCTTAAGTACGTAAATAAACGTTATCTAGTTTCTTTGGATGCAACTTAAGAAAACAAAGTGTTATTTCGTTGATTTTACTAAATTAGAGAGAGAGAGAGAGAGAGAGAGAGAGAGAGAGGGAGAGAGAGAGAGAGAGAGAGAGAAAGAAATAGAAAGAAAGAGAATAAGCTGAGGTAGATAGTATATCCAGTTCACTGATAACATTAATCAAGCCCATTCTAACGATGGAAGAAACAAAGTTAGCAGTATCCGAAGTGAACAATTCGAGTTCAATTCGAGCAACGTTGTATTACCAAGTAAAACAAGATGTAACTGAGTTCGGAGGAATGGTGGGTCTTTGTTGAGAAATTTCTATAGGACAAACAGAAGAAAACGGATAACTATTGGAATGATTAATAGCGAAGTAACCGAGAAGTTCGTTGTAAAGCGAAATTATCTCGATTCTCACATATTCATGAGAAACATATTCTGTAAGTCCAAGATACACGCACAGATAGAGATAGATAGAGATAGAGATAGAGATAGAGATAGAGATAGAGAGAGAGAGAGAGTGCTCTCCTGTTCAACTTGTCGAACGTGTTTAGCGTAGCAGGGATAGTCAACAGCATTAAGTCGTATAGTCTGAGAGACTAAGTGCGCTCATGTTTGCGATACGTCTCGTTCGTGCATTCGTCATGTATGTATGTTCGTCAACTGGAAACTTTGCGTTAATCCTAATCCTAAATCCTAATCCCTCTGTCTTGGTCGAACTAGGTAAATTCGACCCGTTTAGTTAGTTATCGATATTTCGATAATTTTAATGGACATTTATACGTCGAATTCGAACGATACGATCGTTCCTCGTTGGATAATTAAAGATTTTATGGTAGTCTTCTTAACGATAATAATAATTGGCCAAATTTGATATGTGAACTATTTTTATATATGTAAATATATACATAAACGAACTTAGGTATCGTGTTTATATACGCCTATATCACGGGATCAGATTTATGTAATCCCGGCAAAGGCAAGTGTATTTAGGATATTGGCCTGTGACCATACGAAGGCAGAGGTCTATCTATGGCTACTCACCGAAATTAATAATCAACTTTAGCAAGAGGATATTTAGCCTGAGTCACTAACGAAGTTCCTGTTTCTATCGTGTGTTTAATAATATCTTGGAGGATGGATGAATCATTATTAAGATTCGTAATGAACTACCAGATTTAATAAACGGCATCTCTAAGGCAATAACTATGAGATTAGTTCTGTTATAATATATGTATATATATATATATATATATATATATATATATATATATATATTATATTCTATCTATCGAAAAACTAATATTTATTATAAAATATCTATCAATCATATTATTATTAAAATTTTGATAAAGCATTCGGTAAATTTCGAATATTTCCACAATAATGAATGATATTTCGACGAATAATTAATATTTATTATTAAAGAATATCAATAATTATCGAAATTTTCATAAAGTATTTATTATTATTACATCGAGTATTGGTAAATAATTAATAATTTTTATCGTTCAATTAAAATACATTATAAATCATTAGTAAGAAATCTCGATAAATTGTTTAATAAATTTCAAACGCGAGACAATAACCATATGAACCATCGTGAAGGAATAACTTTGACAGTTCTTTTCTTCTTTCCTTTTTAAATAACAATTTTGATTATTATATTCGATGAATATAATTAACATAAATTTTTCTCTTCTTTAAAAAGAACAAATTTTCTTGATCGAGGAGAATCTGCTTGCTTATTCAAGGAGGAAAGTAAGTCGATAGAATTCTCTTTACAGGATTCTCACGTTTTCAAGAATTATTTTCAAAAATTATCTTAACTTTCTACCGAGGAGATTCTTTAACACGAAGTAAGTGCAGAACGTGGAAGGTTCTCGTGACCATATAGTCGCTGTTGCTGTCCGAGAAAAAAGAGAAAAAGAGAGAGAGAGAGAGAGAGAGAGAGAAAGAAAGAGAGAGAAAATGAGAGAAAAAAGAGAGAAAGAGAGAGGAAAGTGATTTAATTCAATACTATACTAGTAGGAGTAACTTTGGAACGTGCATCCGGTTCTTGTGTGTCCTGTAGCGAAGGATTGAGATTGGATGCTGGTTAAAAAAAGAAAGAAAGAAAGAAAGAAAGAAAGAAAGAAAGAAAAATAAAAAGAGAAAGAGAGAAAGAGTGAGACAGAAAGAATAGGAGGACAAGGGGTAAACGTAAAGAACGAAGAAGGAAGGATAAGAGTCGAGGCGAGCGAGAGCTTGTACCGGGGGTCGGTAGGGGGTAAAATGGGGTGGGGGTGCTGCCAGAGGGGTGGAACGTAAAGGAGGCAAGTAGGGGACGGCTTACGAGGCTGTGGCCCATTTTCACGCAGTGACGTCAAACCGTATCCGAGGATACGTCACCGGAAAAGCGGTAAAACGCGTTAAATTTTACTCACCGGTTTGCCGCTGAGTTTTCGATCCGTGAGGATCCAACTTCTTCTTTCTTATATCCCTCTTCTTCGATAACGTTAATAGTTCTCGTTAGGAACTGTCGGACGAGGTATTTTCAGATTACCGAAAAACGTTAGACAAGACATCGGGATCGGTTTTCTAATTTAGGTATATGTATCTAAGAATCTTTTCTGATATCAAAATGAATTGGATGGTTTTAGGAATCCTAAGGACATCCTAAAAAGCTGATCTCAATCATCTCAAATGCCTCACACTTTTCAAATAATCCAAAGACAGGAGGGGTTACCCATTCATTGATCTGTTTAGTGATACCTTTCGAATGTCCTCGACACAATAACGTGTCGTTTGTGCTTATGTCTTATTCTGATTTTTTTTTTCTTTTTTCTTTTTCTTTTTCTTTTTCTTTTTCTTTTCTTTCTCATGGATTTGGATTCAACGTGTATGACACGTCCTCTTGATTCCTGATACCAAGGATTACTCGACTTACTTCAGATTTATCTCGAGAAATCCACTTGGGTTAGGAAATTTGGTCCTTCTTCTTTTTTTTTTTTTCTTTCTTTCTTTCTTAACGTCGAAAACGTGCCTTGTGAAATTATCAAATATACTTACTCGACTTATTCAGATCTATCAGTAAGTTTTTTTCTCCCTCGGTTATGGATGAGTTCGTTGAAATTTCTACCTGACCCTTTGGCCCAGTTCTTATTAGGATACTAGTCAATCGTTACTACTCACGTACGATGTTTGAACATATACGATGCAAGCATGCATGCACGTATATATGTATGTACATATGTAGGTATGTATGTGTACACGTTCGAATATCTCCTACGAAATTTATATCCAATCGACTGAATCGAGAGTACTGCCCAGAAACGACGTCAGTTGAAAGATTGAATCCCTTTTTCTCTTTCACATTCAAAGATTTATCGTTCCTATTGAAGAGATAGTCGAATTACCTTTACACCTGTATCGGACAGAGGGATGATGTTTCCCCATTATCTTCTAGATAAAGGTCAACACGAAAAATTTGTTTAGAATTCTACGAATTATTCCCTCATCAAAACAAAATAAAATAAAATAAAAACAAAATAAAATAAAATAAAAATAAAAAAAATTAAAAAAAAAAGTTTTAAATAATAACAAATAAAAATAAAAAAGAAAATGATTACATAAAAATGATGTTTCTTTGTTATCATAAGTCTAGTAGGGATCCAACAGATACACCACCTATTTCTCTTTCTCTTTCTCTCTCTCTCTCTCTCTTTTTCTTTATTATAACACAAAGAAGCTTTATAATTCAGGTACATACAAGGGCTGGTCAAGCGAATTGAATGAAAACAAGAGAGACGATAGACGTATTGTACGTAGTCGGAAGATGATGCTCGATGGTGTGATAAGGTAGCCGCATTGCGGCATACAACCACCATGCTTCGGGCAACGTAACGAACACGAACGGCGTCGGCAGTGGCGGCTGTAGAAACTTCCTCGACCTCTACGACCCCTACTACTCTCCCTTTTTCTACCCTTCTACTTCATTCGAAAGGGGATTGGCTCATACCACTTTCCTTCGACCAAGCGAAAAATGCCTAAATCGAGCAAACCATACATGTACGATCGATCGCACAAACGTATAAATTGATCAAATGATCATAATCATTTCAAGGAAAATAATTTATATGCGTTATGAAATATTACTATATCAGGAATGTAAATATATATGTAGATATATATTATATCTTGAAATTAATTTCAATATTCGAGTATTACTTTGCATTTACTAACCGGAAGATACTCCTCGAGTATAATGCAAAAACGGCTGAATTATTAATACAATTAATTATCACGATAAGCTTCGTTCTCGAGATCGAGTACGCTCGTTAAATGAGCAGATGAGTTGAAGACTGTGAACGATGCTACCTAAACCATTTAATGAACTTACGAATAACAATTCCGAGTGCTAACAAATCTTTAAATATGAGATGGAACCCAACTACTGCTAATGATATTTATTAATAGTAAGTATGATAATAAATTTCATCGATATTTTCTTTTCTTTTTCGATGATATTTCTCCAAAGTCTTTGATACATTAGAGTACGAACGATTAATAAATCTAATTAACATGCAACTCGTACAATTGAATACAGGTCTAGTAATTCGATCGCTTGATCTATGATGGATTGAATCTTAGAGTGAATCCTGCTTCCGAGAGAAGGAATAGGTTGGTAATATTGAGTTCAATTGGTTGGTGACAGGTCTCGAGACGAAGGGAAAGATAGAGACAGAGAGATAAGCTAAGACAGAGAGAGAGAGAGAGAGAGAGAGAGAGAGAGAGAGAGAGAGAGAGAGAGAGAGAGAGAGAGAGGGATAGGAAGATAGATAGACAGATGATGAGACGAAGATGAGAGAGACAGAGACAAAGGGGGAGGGAGGGGGAGAGAGAGAGAGAGAGAGAGAGAGAGATAGGCTGTTATCTCTCGTAATTAAACGGACTCGAGCTTTTGCCATCGATCGTCGCTCAACGAATTACATACGCACAAGTGTATATATATATATATATATGTATATACAGATATACACACTGTATATGTATATGTATATCACGGTACATAAATTTTCAAACGCTTAACAAATGTGATAATAAATGTACAATTTATTCAAATTGCAGCAATTCGTTCATTTTATTCGACTGACCTTTTAACTGATTTATTAGACGTTGTTTCGTCTTTTTTGAAAAATATAATTCGATGAACTTTCATGGGATCCAATTAATTAATCCCTGTGAACGATATCGCATATGCATGATAGTATACCCATGTATACGGGTATAATCCATGTGACGATATATCGTCACCTCTATCTGCTTCTCAATTTTACCAATTGTATATTTATGCGATTTCAAACATTCGAGCCTGACGATGACGTCAAAAAAAAAAGAAGAAGAAGAGAAAGAGAACCTCTTGGCAATGGGAATGAAAGATTCATGCGAAAAGTTGTCTAGCATTCTCCTATCTATAAGCCAACAGAGAAATAGAACTTTCGAGTAGTTATATACATATGTACGTGCATATATACATGCATGCATATATATATATATACGTACATACACATACATATCGTAGGTGGTCGGACACGTGAATTCTGTCGGTATCCTTCGACAATGGAATTGTTTCGAAGTTGTTTACACACTCTCACAACTGGAAACCCAGCATACATGTAGACGATACTTGGATGCATATAAAGTATTACACAAACTGTCCTTATCATTTACGACACTTTAATAAAATTATTCGTTTTCTCTCTCATAACTATAAATTTTATATAAACGTATAGCCTATATATATATATATATATAAAAATTAATTTTCACAAACTACTATACCTGCATATAAAACACTTTACAACTTTGTCATAGACACTATAAACTCTTTCGATAAAAATCACCTCACATATATACTTCGAACTCGATCCTATTTAACAAAACGTAACTATACGCAATGAAAATAAAAACTCTTCTACAAACGTATACAGTAGATACACTATATATCAATCTATATACGTGTCTCATTGAAATAAAAAGAAAGAAAAGAAAAAAAAAAAAAAAAAAAGAATCCCATATAATACATAAGCGTATAGATTACATGTATTTCGAAAGAGTCGAGTCAGGGACACGTGTGTACGATGCTTAAGGACGCTGAATGGGGACTGTATTTTCGCGTAAGAGAAGAGAAGGGAGGGGAACAGAGAGAAAGAGAGACGCATTGCAAAGAGGGTGGGAGAAGCTGGCCTGGTTTCATTGAACCTGCAGCCACCCCTGTTACCGCGTAACACCCCACCCCAACCCCCTTCTCTCTCTCTCTCTTTCTGTGTGTGTGTTGGCTGCGTTCGTAGCAGCAGTGCGGTGCAGTGCTTCTGCTACTGCTGGTGCTGCTGCTGTTGCTGGTAGTCAACTTCCCCTTCCTCTCAGCTAACCACCCCTTCCTCCAATAGTCCCACCCCCCCACCCTCTTCTCTTCCTACTCTTCCCACCTCCACGAGAAACTTGCGAGCTGGCTCGAGCTCTCACACAGTGGCGCTTCCGACGAGAGTGGTACGAGGGGGTGTATAATCTCTTCCCCGGTTGGCGGCCGGGGGCAAGCTATGCATAGCCCGCGACGTCTATATATAGGTCGTCGTTTCTATAAATAGAACCACCGCCGCTACCCTTCACCTTCCACCCTTCGTCGCGTTGTTAGCCTCGCCGCGGCCAACCTGAGAGAGTTTTACATCGGTCACGACAGTTTCGACGTGTCTTAACTTTAGAAATTCAGTTTTTTTTTCTTTTTCTATTTTTTTATTCTCTCTCTCTCTCTCTCTCTCTCTCTCTCTCTCTCTCTCTCTCTCTCTCTCTCTCTCTTTGTATATTAAATAAATCGTATTTAAATCGCGAAGTGCAAAGCTCTTTTCTTTCTTCTTTTTTCGTTTTTCCTTTTTAAGACTTGAACAATTTCTCATTCATTTTCGTCTGCATATTTTTTTCGATTAGGTTTATTTCGGATAAACGGCTGTGTTTAAATCATTGAAATTGATTTTAACCGTGAATCAAAGTGAGTATGTAATTTAAAAAAAAAAAAAAAAAAAAAAAAGAAACAAGAAAGAAAATGTGAAAAGAAAAGAAATGGAGGAAAAAGTAAAAAGAAAAGAGGTAAGGAAATATAAATAAATAAAAAGAAAAGAAGAAAAATAAAAGAGATCTTTCAAATGATGCAAAAGGAGATCATATTCGTTATAGAACGTAGGATAAGTGCTCGTGAAAGCAACGTTGTTGCTTGTTATCACGAACTCGTACGGTGCTTTGTCATTTTAAACGAATCCGATGCGCCACGTAGTAGATACAATCCGCACTTGGAAAGTTCCCTATTTTACTTGAAAACGATCAATTTGGTCTAATTAACGTTTATCCTGATCTCGCGTTCCAACTTCAACGGCAATTTGCCACAAAATGTTTGTCGATCAAACGTGAAACTAGAGCTGTTTGTTTAGGTGTTGCTACGACAATGAACAATGGCGTTAAACATTTTTTTTTTCTCCCAATTTTGTACGATTCAATGACGATCGAATCTCTTTGACGAGAATTTTAGGTGGGGAGGAAAAAAAAAGAAGAGAAATAAAATAGAAATGAAAAAAAGAAAAAAAAAAAAGAAAAAATACCAGCAAGAGATAGTAGCTACAATTTTTTTTCAGACTCGTTGCACTATAGATGTATGCGTTATTTTAATTAATTAATTAATTAATTAACACACACATATATATACACACACATACATACAGCCATTTATAAATATATATATATATATATATATTCCCAATATATATATTAATATATAAATATGTATACGTACGTGTATTATCAGATACTTATGTAACAAGTATTCTTCGTCATTTTAAGTACTCTCCGAACCAAAATGCTATCTCGCAATAGTGGCAACGTTTGAACGTATCGATCAGAGGTAGTAAGCGATAAATAGAGTCGAGCTGAGAGCCCGACGCCCGTGAGCCTGATTAAACTTCACTCTTCGCTAATGGTTTATAAATAGCTACCTATTTTTTTTTTCTTTTTCCTTTAACGCGATAACGAAGAAGGGAGTGCACCGAGCACACGTCCTTCCTTCTTGCTCTACTTTTGCTGCACCCACGTTTTTCTTTCTTTTTCTCTCTTTCTCCTTCCTTCTTTCTCTATTTCTCTATTCCTTTCTCTTTCTTTTTCCCTTCCTTCCTTCCTTCCTTTCTTGTCCCACCCACTTTTATTCCTTCGTCCTTTCCAATAGAGTTCTTCCTATGTTCGCAAATTTTCTTTCCTTCAAAATCTTACGCGCACCAGGAGAGCCTTTGTGCAGCGATCGTCTTCTTCCTTACTCAAGCAATTTCCATATTACCTTCTTATCTAACTTCACCCCAAGTTCGAATAAATTTTCTGAGGGGAAAGAAAAAAAAAAAGAAAAGAAAAGAAAAAAAAAAAGAAAAAGATTTTCCAATATCTTTATCATCGAAAGTATATTACATCAATTATCATGTCTCGTCATCGACCGACAATGAAACGTTTATTAAACCCTCTTTCGACCTTGGAATCCATTCGAAGTAATCTTTTAAAGTATTCTTATCGCCCATGACATGATTTATAATGATCCACAATACTCCGAAGTTCATTGTCCTATTTTGAATTGTTGCACTTTCAGGACTTGTATTTTTCTTTTTCTTTTTCTTTTTCTTTTTTTTCTAGTCGAATCAAATGAGGATGTTACACAAGCTTACTTTCTCTTCGAAACGATTAGATCGACTTTATCGATCAATCAATCTTCTATTAGTCACGTACAAGATTTATAAATAGCTTTTAAAAGGCAGTGCATTCTTAAGAATAAGGATTCAGGCTACGTTTATGACAGCAAGCTCTTATAAAAGGAAACAGGTGGCCTGATTTACGCGCACTAAAGCTGATGTTCTACGTTTTATCGGTGGCGCAAGAGAAACACGTGTGTATGTGTATGTGTGTGTGTGTCACATTAAACATGCTCACACACACACACACACACACACACAGAAATATATACGCAAGGAAATTAATTCATTGCTGCGTTTAATTCATATTCATTTTTAACCAATCATTACTACGTGCGTTATTGCATTTGCGTGATGCGTGTCGTTTGAATTAATCATTTAAGCTGGCAATTCTTTTTTTATTTTTTATTTATTTATTTATTTTTTTATTCTTTTAATTTTAAGAACCTCGCAACCTACTTTCGAGCGAGAAAGTTTTAGTCTCACTTGACATATCCTTATTCTTACTTTTTTCACGAACTTTCATCGCACGAACTAAAATTAAAAGAATAATCAATATTAATCGACAAATTCGTTTATAAAAGAAAAAGAAAAATTATCTCTAAATAATTATATCTGAATAATAATGTTTTCATATAAATTATCATACAATTATGTATCTCTGTCTCGTTGTAATTATTCACAAACGTGCTTGATGAACCACAGATTTTCACACAAGGAAGAACATTATAATTATCATTTAAATCTATTATCTCTCTATATAATAATATTTCTACAAATATTTGTAATATATTATATTATAAATTATATTATAATATAATTTTCTCTCTCTCTCTCTCTCTCTTTCTTTCTTTATTGTTCACAAATCGTTTATCACGAATCAAAAGTTTTAATCAAACGAAAAACATTATTACAAATATTATTGAAAACGTTTGTTCTTAAGGAAAAAGAAAAATAAATAAATAAAAGATATCATCTAAATTCATTATTTTAAGATAATAATGTTTTCTTATACATATTATAATTTAATTCTCTCTCTCTCTCTCTCTCTCTCTCTCTCTCTCTCTCTCTCTCTCTCTCTCTCTCTCTCTCTCTCTCTCTCTCTCTCTCTCTCTCTTTCTCTCTCTCTACACTTGTTCACAGATTGTCTCACGAACCGCAGATTTTCCAGCTGGACGTGTTCACTGTCGCTAGTAATTTTCACTATCGATCGGTGCCATCCACTTCCGACCGCATCACGAGTACCGAAATATATATCTGGATTAACGGGAAGCCAAATCCCAGTGCGACTCGCAGCCGATCTCTCGACCGTTTCAAATGCAAATTGAATTGAGAATGACCGATCTCTAAGTTTAGAACAGAAATTAATCGATTAGAGTGCTATTCTCTTTCTCTCTCTTTGTCTCTTTCTCTTTGTTCATTTTGAAGTAAGAAAAATATATCGTCCAATAGATATTAAGTGAAATATATACATACTTATATATTTTTTATTCGCGTTAAGATCACTATCCTTTCTTAACGTTTTTGATTCTAGCCATTCACAATTTTTTTTCCTTGCAAACGAAAGCTGACTCTGTGTTTGGGGGAAAAAGAAAAAAAATCCAAATCAGTATGAATTATTTAAATTTTATTTTTATTAGCATTAGGAAAAGATAAATTTCAAGATAATCATCCCTTTCTTTCAATATTTTTAATCCTAAACATTCTCATCTTTTTTCGTATACTCGACAAGAATAGTTTTCATGCATTTAATAAATATGATCCGTATATAAGGAAAAAAAAAAAAAAAAGAAATGAATTATTTCTTTCTTTCTTTCTTCTTTTTTTTTTTTTATATATACGCGTTAAGATACAAATTTAAAGATCATCAACTCGTTCTCAAGGTTTTTAATTCTATCAGCCATTTTTATTTTCTTCGTATAAACATAAAAAGAAAAAATATATCCAATCGGAATGAATTATTTATGATATATACATATTTTTTTTGTAATTCGTATTAAAATACGATTAATCTCAAGATCATCACCCCTTTTTTTTTTTTCTAAGTTTTTAATCATAACAGCCATTTTCATTTTCATCGTACAGTCGAGAGCTGCAAATAGGTTGAGTATATAGGGGCGTAGGTCGAACGATCGCTAGATAAAAGTGAAAGGAAAAGGGTGATCGATAACGGTCGTTAGATAGCACAATGAACAAGTCGTTCGATAAAAGATTGGGACAGAAGTAAAGGGCCAGAAAAAAAGAAAGGGGCTAGCCGGTAGTTGAGCGAATGAAAAGATGAAGGAAAACGGTGATTGTCGGTTGAAACACCCCTTGGATACTCACGAATTTTTTTCTTTTTTTTTTTTCTTTTCGAAGAGTATACTTTCCCATATATATAGATATATAGATATATTACATATATCTCAAGGTCATATGAAGCATGAAATCGATCGCCAAAAAAAAGGAAGAAGAAAAAATAAGAAGAAAGCAAATTTATTCGATACTATATATAAAACTTTTTCTAACATTACAATTTCGAAACACACGAAGTATAAACAAAAATTCAAAGACATTCATTTTTAATTGAAAATTGAATACATCGACGTGTGTACACTGTACTAATGAAAGCGCGATGAGTGTTAAACATATAATTTGATTGTCCTTTAACTGTCGTTGAAAGGGTTCTTAAGATTTTAATTCCAATATAAAACTCATCGAAAGTACGGTATTTATTACTTCTTTCTCTCTGTCTCTCTCTCTCTCTCTCTCTCTCTCTCTTTTTCTCTGTGTTACTGTGTTAATTTTTATAGCAAAAAAAAAAAAAACTTATAAGATTCGTGAGAAGAAAAAGGCAGGCAAAAAATGTGATTAAAGAAAAAGAAGAATCGTCCTTGTATATCGAACATATTCGATAAGTCGCAATTATCTCTCGATAGGGCTCGGCTGTTTGTTCGTTCGATCGTGTAAATATGACTTGCAGCGAAGCGGAGAAGAAGGATAATTATAATAATAATAATAATAATAATAATAATAATAATAATAATAATAATAAAATTACAATTTTCACAAGCTCGAGCTCTGATCCTCTTGGGAGCAATTAAAAGCAATTAAAAACGTGAGATTACTGTGTTTCGATGGTGAAATATTTATATTAAGAAAATTCGTTTCGTCCGTAAATCTAAGAAAAGATTCGAGAATAAAATTTCAACGAAATTCAATGTAAAAATGCAAAGGACGATAAAAGCGATCGACATTAACCGGTCCAACGCGTTTATTTTATCAAAGATTATTATTTTCCCAGGGCAAACGTTCGGAACTAGCGCGCGTCATCGAAATAAGAAGGACTTATCGTGCTCTTCCAGTCGAACGAAGTTCACTCGTCTCGAATGGACCCGTTCGTGATGCTGCAACGCACGAAAGAGGAAAAAAAAGAAAGAGAGAGACGACATGAATTTCACGCTCTCTTCAAAGGGCTTTGATATTTTTCTTTCCAAATCGAACGAAAGCGGACGAGAAATAAATTAAAAAAGAATTAAAAGTAATTTGAAAGAAAGAAAGAAAAAAAAAAAAAAAGAACAGATTAAAAAAGGTGAAAACTATATATTGCTTGGAACTCAAAGGTAAACACACGTTCGTCGGGGATCAAAGGAGAAATTTTTCATAAAAAATAATAAACAAATTATATATCACTTTTCGATCGAATGTTCGATCAAATGACTGCATGTGTCTGTATATATGCGCGCGTATGTCGTGTGTGTGTGTGTGTGTGTGTGTGTGCAATTTTTGTTTTTTTTTAATTAACAAAATATTTTTATAGAACTTTTTATTCTTTTTAAAAGTAATGGCAGATCGATGTACCATTATCGAATACGAAGTTAAAGAAAAAATGAAAAAGAGAAAGAGAAAGAAAGAAAGAAAGAATGAGAGTAAAAGACTCGACTTTGGTAAAGTCACCGATATACCGTCAAACGCCATTGTATGATCGGAGAGTTAGTTCCATGGAAATATTATGACGTGGAAGAGGGCTGAAGGATAGGGAACAATGAAGTCGAAGGTTGGAAGCAACGTTGCCTTTCTTTATCGCCCTTAAATATTCATCCCCCGTGTTGAGAAAAGGGCGAGTTTTTGTGGACGGTCAAAAGTGACGAAGGGAAGAGAAAAAACGAAAGATAGAGAAAAACAGAGAGTAAGGGAGGAAAGGAGAGAGAAAGAGAGAGAGAGAGAGAGAATAAAAGGATCGATGTACCATACTGCTACGTGATTCAACGAAAAAAAATATTCCTTGTCAGTAAGAAAAAATAACGAAAGTTTTAAGTACTGGATGTATTAAAAGTTCTTAGCAGGGCTATTCAAAAGCTTTTAGATAACTTTATAAATCAATGATACTTTTTCGAGATCTTTTTAGGCTTGTGGTATTATATTAACAAAAATATATATATATATATATAATCAAAAAAGTCTCAGAGAAGAGATAATTGATGCTTAAAATCATCTAAGAACTTTTGACTCATCTAAGAACACTTGGTAAAATGAATTATCAAATTTCAAACGAAATATCGCGAGATATTTTTGTGTATTTTATTAAAAATTTTCATACTCTTATATTTGTTAAATTCTATTACTTTATCTCTTTTTTTTCTTCTATTACTCTCTCTCTCTCTCTCTCTCTCTCTCTCTCTCTCTCTTTCTCTTTTCCCCTTTTTTGAACCTCACTTTTGTGAAAAAGAACAGAACGTTAACTCCTCGTAACGAACTTCACATTTTTCGGTCAGCTGCTAATCGAATAAACTTTCAACGAAATCCAAACGAGATTCGTTACGTTTTTGCATTCTATAGTTACACTTACGGAATAACGAAGTAACGAAGTAATCTTCTCGATCGTTGTAATATTACTAGAATATTATTAATTGGATTACGTTTATGGATCTATTCCCTTTTGAGTAGATCGTATGCCCCTTTGTAAAAGATCGAATATACGAATCCTTTGAATTTTTTTTAGTTTTCAATATTCTCTCTTTTTAATTGTTGATTTTAATTTATACTTTTAGAAACATGATCGACTTTTTTCCTACGTAAATATACGCTTAGAAGAAAAAGTGGAGAAGAGTTCGAGAAGACGGAATGATAAGAAAAAAAGGAGGGAGAGAATAGGAGAGATAAAGAAAGAGAGAGAAAAAAAAGAGAGACAACGAATCGATAGCTTGTCCAACTTTTTTCGAAGTCGAGGATTAATTTCGTACGAAACGACAGCCATTAACGGCTGATTAGTTCGGAAAGGTATCGCGAACGCGAATTCTCTCGAGAAGATCGATGTCTCTTTTTCCTGCAGAGGACAGACATCTTGAATTAGGGCAACATGGACCGGATATCGTCGATCTATTATCTTCCGATAAAAACTTTGACAAATGTCGTATTTAAATGAAAATAGATAACTTATAGATAAATGAAAGTTTAACCTAAGTTAAAAATATTTCAGTTTTTATTACGTTACCGAATTCGATCGGTTAAAAAAAAGGGGGGAGGGGGGGGGGGAGAAAAATTAAACTTAAACGAATCTTGAACTACCGTGGTATATCAAGTTTAAACGTACAAACGTATCCCTGCCTGAGGCGAATTAATCTTTTTTTCTTTCTCTTTTTCTTTTTATTACTTTTACCCATCCTATCTCTTTTTTCTTTTTATTTGTTCTTACAAACTTATATATCACGATTAATTCATTTCTTTTTCTCTCTTTCTGACTTTGAAATCTTCCTTTTGTCTCTTAAAACTTTTGCTTCTAACAAGTTAAAAATTTCTTCTCCCGTTATAATAAAAATATAATTATCAATAAATTCTCAAGAAATATTTAAGATAGAAAAAAGTAATAAAAAAAGTTTCAAAATCGAAAAATACAAAAAGGAAAAGAAAGAAAGAAAGAAAGAAAGAAAAGATCGATCACAATCGTAAAGTAAAGTAAAGTAAAGTAAACTGTTGACCACAAAATAAAGGTCGCTATCGGACAAGAATCGATATTAGTGACAGTTGTAGAATGATTACATAAAAGTTCTCTCTTTCCCTATGGACCACGAAACAGGGTAAAGAGATGAATAGAAAAACACTGGACCATAGAGTATGGTGTGTTTATAAGAGGTAGGGGTACAGTTAGGGGTAGGGGTAGGCCCGAAGAAAGTTCCAAATGGACGTCGTTGGATCGTGACATCATCATGGCGCCTTATACGTTTCGCTTTCACCCATCAAATATAGTATGTGAGTGAATCGTACTACTCGACTAACCCTCTTTGTCACCACCACCAGCACCACTTTCTGGCAAAAGTCTCAACGAGAAGAGAAACTCGAAGAATAAACTAGCTTCGAGAGAGAAACTTTTTCCTTGCAACTTGTTATACCTCAGGACTTTCCAATGCCTGTTAGACATTCTTGTAACTATCGATAATATAATACCTACTGTTTATTTCGTTCGATATAATTTCGATACGTGACCATAACGCGATCTTCGATTTTATACAAAGGAGACATTCGTTCGTTCGAACGTTTCTCGAGGAGAAATTTACAAGTCTCTAGTTGTTATCGCGTGTACAAAAAATAGCATGAATCGTACATAAAGCGTTACGATTTTGTAAAAAAAAAAAAAAAAAAATCCTTTTAAGATTGATAACGGAATGATATAATTCGATGAAATAACTGTTATTTCAAATGGAATAACAAATTTGATTATAAGTTTTCAGATTGAAAGAGTAATTTGTAACACTTTGTGAGAATACACACATGCAAGAGGATACACGTACACATAATACGAACATACTTTGTTAGATTTATGGCCTCCCATTTCTTCGAACTCGCTTCATTGGCTACTCGACGATTGCTGGATAAAGTAAGTGTAGACCGAACCTAGTGTCGTTATGAGAAGTCCATTAAGCATTCGTAAAAAAAAAAGAGGGAGAGAGAGAGAGGGTGGAACAGAAATATTTCGCGTTCCACTCCGAGCCATTAAAGAGTTTCAAATCGTCACTAAAGAGAGTACTTACTCTTTAACTCTCTCCTTCTCACTCCCACACATACGTTTTATCTCTCTCTTTCTTTCTCTTTCTGCTCACTTCTTCGTGTCCCCGAAATTTAAAAGGTTCACCCAGTGAAATTCCGTACTAGTTTCCCTCGTCTCTAGGACCTCTTGACTCATTTTCCGTTCTATTTTTGAATCGTTTGATATTTTAAAACTGCCCGATCGATCTATGCCCTTTCGTTGAAAATTTTCCTTTCCGTACATAGAATGTTAAAACGTGTCATTCAAAAATGATATCTAATGTGCATATCTAAAAAAAAAAAAAAATATATATATATATATTAGAGTATAATAGTAATATAATATTATGTTGGTATCAATAAGTAACGTAAATTTTCGATATTTTTATATCTAATTAAAAGAAGATATCTATAAATATATAGTGTAACAATAGCATTCATATTTGAATATAAAATTAACCAATAAGTAATACAAGTAGTATCACTAAAAAACATTAATGTCATTTATTAAAAAATACTAATCTCCTTCGTAATCCAGCTCGATTGTCGTAATTTCCTTTCTTTTTTTTTTTTTTTTTTTTACTTTTCCATTCATACTTTTATCACAAAATAAAATTTCAAATTCACTTCAAATATCCAAAAAATTTTCAATATCCTTCGAATATAAGTTATATCCAGTATACCATTAAAAACTATATTTCTACATACAAATAATGCTATAGCTTTCGACAGAGAAAAAAAAAGAAAGAAAAAAAAAACAGAAAATAAAAAAAAATTTTACATAGAAGAGTAATTAGAAAAGGAAAAAAAAAAAAAAAGAAGAAAAAAGAAAGAAAAAAAGAAAGAAAGAAACGTGTGTACGTTAACGCGTAAATCGTTTGGAGTCGTAAAAAGTTGCAAGAAAAAAAAAAAGAAAAGAAGGAAAAAAAAAGAGAAAAAGCAAAAAAAGAGAAAAGAAAGATAGGAAAAGGGAATAAATTTGGGAAATTTATGGGGGAGCCTGTTTCTTCTCTCTTGCGAGCATGGTCGAGCTCAGCTTCCCTTTAGTATCGGTTGAATGTGCTTGGGTCGATATCGAGCCGCAGAGAAGAGCCAACATCCACTCGAGTGCCGCGTCGCTTCAGTCCCTTTCTCCACCCCTATCACCAACACCCTCTACCATCGTACCACCTTCACCACCCTTACCACCCACACCACCCTCTCCTCCTTCACCACTTTTCTTCTCTTCTTTTCACCCTCACGTCTTTCGATCTCCCTTTCCCTTTTGCCGTTCTTTCGTCTTCGTAATCTCGCGAACACTAAAAGGTAGAAGGTAAAATACGGAAGGGTTCTACTACCATGAAAGAGAAAGAGAAAGAAAAAGAGAAAGAGAGAGAGAGAGAGAAATAAAAAGAGAAAAAGGAAAAAAAAAAGAAAAGAGGCGGAGGGAGAAGAAAAAAGTTGGATGACCCTCTTTCGTCGCCTCTTTCTTTTTTTCTTTCTTTTTTTTTTTCTTTTTTTCTTTTTTTTTCCGTTAACTAAACTCCCCACTACTTTTACTCACTCCTCCATTCTCTATTCACTAGGAGAAATTTACTTTCACTAGGTTGGACAACTTCCAAAAAGTTTTCGATTGGCCACGTTTAGCTAAGATACTACGAAATGTTTATCGTCGATCATGTTATACTTACTTAACGAAAATTTGTATTTTTAATAATAGAATGTTACGTAGGGTTTTTCGATGAAAGAGATTTATCGAATGCAAAGGGAAAAAAGAAAGAGAAAGAGAAATTAAAAAGATAAAACATATATACGACAACACTTATTGTGAAAAAATCCAATATATACATATATAATGTTTCTCATATTATTCCTATATTTAAATTAGTATGTAACTATGATTAGACAATTAGAGTAAATTTACATAGTTTGAATATAAATATTGAAAAAGATAAAATCCTTCTTCGAAAGAATGAATTGTCGTCAGCTGTTATCGAATAATTCAAATCTATAGTTAATAGATAATCCTAAACACGTGATCGGTCTGTAACATTTATTAAACAAATTTAATTAAAACCATAGATCCTTTTAACAATGATATAATGATTCCTTCATATAATCCTTCAACTAAAGGGCTAATCACGTAACGAAAACTTGTATAAACTTCAATGAAGTAAATTCTAGATCTGTAGAATGTAAATTGATCTTGATAAGAGTTCTGTGTAAATCCATGTTTACGAGATCCAAATATTTGGCACGCAACCCTAAACCGTGGAGTTTACCTTCTGGATAAGAGTCAATGTTTGCACTGATGAACTTGAAATTCATGCGAATTAAAGAGTGTACAATAATAGCTGAAAATAAAAATAGCAATAACGCTATTATAATAAATTATTATTTTTCTCTTATAATCACGTCTTTTTATCGTTAGACGATATACCTAAATGATTAAAAAAAAAAAAAAAAATAGATGATCAAAAACGTTTCCATGGATTAGATTTCTCAAGCGTGACCTTGATACGTGAACCAATTCGATGAACAACACCCACACACATGAAAACACGCACGATGTGACAAATTTACGAATAGAAGCGATCGTTTTGTTTTCCACATGAAAAAAAAATTATGTATTGATATTATATAATAATTTTTATATAATTAATTTCCGATGGCCGGTATATAATTTATATTTCTATATTTGCTGATCGAATTCAAACAATCTCCACTATTTCGTAATTTGCATTGAAAAAAGAGAGAGAGAGAGAGAGAGAGATAATATACCTACATTGTTTAAAAATTCTTTCGTTTCAGTGGAAAGCCAAAAATTATTAACACCTCGGGCACGCTGAAGGCTAAATCCATCAGTGAGTGAGCGAGTGAAATAGAAGAGGAAAAATATCGGAAAACGATCCGTTTCGTGCAGTGTAATTCGAACCTCCACGGATTGCAAGATACACCATCATCCTTTCGGTGCAACGAACATGAGATTCATTAGAACTTCTTTTACTTTGGAAAGAGAAAGAGAAAGAGAAAGAGAGAGAGAGAGAGAGAGAGAGAGAGAGAGAGAGAGAGAGAGAGAGAGAGAAGGGAGAAAAAATTTTTTCTTTATTTTTTAAATTCTTCTCTATTCTTTCGTTTTAGTTAACAACCATAACAATTAGCATTCTTCTAGTCGACGTTATTATAAAAAATTGTTTTAAATTTCTCTTACATTTATACTATTCAATTATAGGAATCCTTAGGTCGATCGTAATACCACATGCGGTTGAATAAATATTTACCCACATTTTTATTAAATAAATAAAGTTAAAATACATCGGAAAGTTTTTATACTTTGTTAACAAATGTTCTGTTTTATCTGTTCCTCTTTTTATGTAAAATCGATGTTATCGATAAACGAATAATCTTTACCTCTTGAAACGTTCCCCCTTATCAATATTCAAAGATTTGATTTAATATCGGTCGATTGAATTTTTTCCTTTCAATGTGCTTATCCTACTCGGGCTACTTATCGGGCGTTTCGTCGACGCGAGAAGAAAAAAAGCTACGAGTTAATGAACCACTCAAAGGTAGTTCTCGATAACGGGATGTTCGATAGCTATCTTTGTTGGATGCAAAAGAAGGAAAGAGTAAGTGAGAAACACAGAGAGAGAGAGAGAGAGAGAGAGAGAGAGAGAGAGAGAGAGAGAGAGAGAGAGAGAGAGAAAGAGAGAAAGAAGTTCGATGGGTCGAGTAGAGTAGATAGAGTGGTGGGGGGAAAGTGAACTATTAACTTGCTGATAGTGTTGTGAAAAGTTGAGCGTTTTTTAAGTGTACTCTGGAAAGATAGTCGAAACACTCGAGGCTCTTTAAGGGCAACAAGTTCGAGAAACATACGAAAGAGTGAGGGAGACAGAGAGACAGAGAGAGAGAGAGAGAGAGAGAGAGAGATTTTATGGCAAGTAAATCCACGCTAAGACATACTTAAAAAAAATTTTTTTTTTTTTTTTACGAATTTACAAGATAATTGTAATGACTTAATAAAGTATAAAAAAATATTTGGAACGATAGGTATCTCAAAGTTATGATTTATGAAAGAGCACCAAATTCGAATAACATACATACACGTAAACGAAGGAAATTTTCGTCTATGATAAATGAACGAGCATTAAGATAAATTTATCAAATTTTTTAAACGAAACTTTTATAAATTTACGAGATGATAATAATAACGACGTAATAATTATATCAAAAAAATTTGGATAATTTAGGACGATATCTATCCCGGATGAAGAGTCAGTAAAGGATGCTTATCCGTAGCTTTGTTAATTTCCGCTTAATTACCAAACCTGCTAAGCGTATCCATCATGTACATGAGTTTGTATTTATACGCTGCATGTACATGTATGTATATGTGTGTGTATATATATATATATGTATGTATGTATGTATGTATGTATGTGTGCATACTCTTATGTGTGTATGTGTGTGTATGAGAGAGAAAGAGAGAGAGAGAGAGAGAGAGAGAGAGAGAGAGAGAGAGCAAGAGTTAAAGAGATAAATAGAGAAAGAGAAAGAGAAAGAGAAAGATGGAAAATAATAGACGAGAAGAGAATCTGCTTCGTTGGCAGGAGGAAACGCGAAAGTAGATAATTCAAGCTGCTTTAACGAACTTCTCGTTAACTCGATGACGGGGCTAACGTCCACGAAATTTACCATAACATGCCGCAAAGCCGCGCGTATCTCGACGTTGGTGGCCCACTTTGTCAATATTCAAGAAAGAGAGAGGAGGGAGAGAGAGAGAGAGAGAGAGAGAGAGAGAGAGAGACCGATGCCTCTCGATGTGTTGATGAACACATTCTATCAGATTATGGGGGAAAACGAAGAAAAAGCCTTCATTTTCCTTTAACCTAATTAACTTTCACCGTTTCCCGATGAAATCACCCCCAACGAGTTAACAATTTCTAAACTCGCAACGTGACAACGTCACGTCGCAATATAACACGCTTCGATTGACTTATTTCGTTATCTCGTTAGAAATTCGATAAGTATCCTCTACGTAATCATGAAAATATAGCTGAAGAACCATCAACGGGTTTACTATGCGCGTTACAATTAATGCGAATTAATAAATTCATATTTTTCTAGATTAGAAGCTTTGTATCAGCGGGAAATTTAAGTATAATAATAAAGTTAGGAAAAGAGGAAGTTAAAATTAAAATTAATATTTCTTTTCTTCTTTGCTAGATCTATAGAATTTTAGCTATTTTCATAATTAATGAGGTTGCAATAATAATTTGTTACATTGGCGATAGTCATCGTGTGATTAATGTAAAACAACAATTAATGGGTTAAGTAGATATTTTCAGCAAATAGTTTTTAAATCGAATAAATTTTTAAATAGGATTTTTAAAGACAAAAATCTATTTAAAAAATATCAAAAAATAGAAAATAAAAAAAGAATTAAAAGAAAGAAAGAAAAAAAGGTTTTTTTCTTGGAAATTTCTAAAACTTATCGTTTCTGAAACAGATAGTTAGTAAACTAATGAGAAATTTAACGTGGCAATAATAGCACGTGCGGTGCCTGTGTTACCAGCTACTGCTACTGTTAATGGTTTATTCTCTCTCTCTCTCTCTCTCTCTCTCTCTCTCTCTCTCTCTCTCTCTCTCTCTCACACTCTCTCTAATTCAACAAACAGTAGAGCTGAGAAGCTGAGAACACTGGCAAAGCAAGACAAAGCCTTGAACAGTGTTTGCACCTATGGGCGAGGTTTGTTGACTCACGTACACTCCCTTCTGTTCACCGAAAAATATGCAAAGGGCCAATGCGTAAACGATCAACTTGTCAAAGGGAATGTGTCTCAGTTCACTGCTAAGAAACTCAATAGAAACTCAAAAGAAAACTCACTCAAAGAAAAACAATAGAAAAAGAAAAAGAAAATACAAATAACGTAGGTAGCTACCCATCCTAATAAAATTTTCTTATTAATCGTAATTCGATTATGTTAAACTTTAATTTCCCATAGAAAAAAAATGTATGCACAATGTCGAGAATGAGGATGAAACCTATTTACCTATTTACTATAGGGCGCAATAAAAAAAAAAATAAATTAATAAATAAAGGAAAGAAAAAAAGAAAAAAAAAAACTCATCTACGTAGGATCACAGAGTCGCTGAAGGACAAGAAATAAAAAAGTGTTACTATTAGGGGAGGATAAGTACTCTAGGGAAACGAATAAGCATGTTTGTACTTAGAAGAAAAGGGTCTAGTAAGAACGAGAACAACTCATACAAATTTGTTTTTAATTATTCCTGCTTTAAAGATCAGTCGTCGTTCGAGCCCGAAATATACTATTCCGATATGACGAATATAATTCGAAAATAAGGAATTATTTGAGATGGCCAGTCTCTGTCCGTTCATCTTCGAAGATCCACGAAACAACCTAATTGACTAAAATGAAATAATGTGAGTAATGAAAGCGAATAAGGGACACGCACAATCGTAAAGAGGAACGATCAATTTTCTTCTTTTTGATATACATATGAAATATACAAATTGTCTCAGGGTAATCTCGCGAAAATAGAAAATTGTATATATTTATATATACATAGACATGTGTATTTGATTGATAGAGAACGTCTTATTTAATAATACTAAAACAGTTGATTGCCCTAAATCTCTAGAATAAAATTAGATATAAGAAAATGTAAATGAAGAATTACTTGTCCTTTTGTTATTAATATTAGCAGAACTAAGGTAAAGCAATGACATCTCTCTCATTCGTTCCATTTTATCAATACTGAGATCTCCTTGGTAAAGTTCGTGGTCTAAGGTGTTATCATACTACGTTTAATACCTAATTCCTCCTTTAGAATGGTACGAGACGATCGCAATTAAGAGCAGAATAATCTTGATTTCCCCATTGTTCCCACGAACGCTACGTTGAATTATTATGTCCCTTTTGTCGTATCAATTTCCTCTTACGGTAGGTACATTAACTCTTCAATTCTCAATTCTTATTTCCTTGTTATATCTAATATTTTACAATCTCATACGTTAAATTAAAGATTCGTCTTATCTTTTACTTCTTCCATTTTCTCTTTTCCCTTCTTCTTTTTTCTTCTCGTATTTTTTTTCCATTTCTTTTTTCTACCTTAATTAAGCACGATCTACGTACGTTACTTCTATTTGTAACAATGGATCATATCCCTTGGATAGATACTATTAAGATTTGTCGCTTATGCAAAATACACAATTCGTTTATGAATGATAAAAAATTGGTCCAAGTAGTTACACTTTGCGAAGTTACCAGTCCAATTACAACGCGCTTTTCTTCCATTAAGAAACTCAACGACTTTCGTAAACCTTCTAAGTTATTATTCCAGGCTCTTTTATAAACATGAGAAATTTCCAGAAGTCTTCCCCCTCGTCTCTCTCTCTCTCTCTCTCTCTCTCTCTCTCTCTCTCTCTCTCTCTCTCTCTCTCTTTCTCTGTCTGTCTCTCTTTCTCTTTCTAGCCCAGAAAGCTCTTCTTAAGTCCTCTTATCCGTCTGACCTACAATACGTGGCTTTGCGTCTGAAATTTTCCCTACGTCAAACGCAAGTGAGAACAGATTCCCACGGGGATGTATCCTGACTTACTTTTGATTGGCGCCCTAAAGAATAATAATTCTTACCTGAGAAGAAAAAAGAGAGAAGAAAAAAAAATAAAATAAATAGAATAAAAAATAACAAAAAAAAAAAAAGGAAAACCTCGCCATCCCATTCGTCCAACCCCTACCTCACGAATATATTGCTTTATTATTGGGATGATTAAATTTCAGAAGAGAGAGAGAGAGAGAGAGAGAGAGAGAGAGAGAGAGAGAGAGAGAGAAAGAAAAGTAATCTTTTTTTCATTACAACGAAAAAGTCGTTAAATTTTGTTCATTTTCATATTTTCACTCGGATCTTCCTTTGAGGAAAATTTTTATTAATAAATAAGATGAATGAATAAATGAATGAATTAATGAACGAATAAAGAAAAAAATAAATAAATAATAAAAAAAAATAAATAAATTGTTAAATTTTCCTACGCCTGTTTTGGTTCAAGCACGCGCGCGAGAGAAAGAGAGACAGAGAGAAACAAAAAGAGAAAGAGAGGAAAAGGGAGAGGGACACGGCGCAAGTGTCGAGAAACGAGACGAGGAGAGATACAGAGCCATCCTTTACGGTACAGGGAGGGTTGAGTGGGGGGTTGGTTGCTTTGATGACGTCATGAAAAGCGCGCAAGCGCTGACTCGGTTACGTGTTGATCGTTATCCACTTTCTGCATCCTCTAAAGTAAGGCTCCGTTTATACATACATATAGTATATTGGCCTATGCAAAACGATGTGCACTCGATCATATCAAAGTGATGGCATAAAAATAATTCGTCGAAAGAAGAAAAAAAAAAAAAAAAGAAAGAAAGAAAATTTTATCGAATCAATTTTCTAACCGAGCTTCTCCTTACAATCGGTTAGAAAAGGAAGAGGAAGTATAATGAAAAATTTATTTTTAAAATATAATCGCTCGTGCGAATATCTTTACCATATTTTTATACAATATAAATAATAATAATAATAAGAAGAAGAAGAAGATAACAATTAAATTAATTGTTCAATATGGAATTGATCAAATATAAATTTGTTGAATTGAATTAAAATGTTTCGTATCGCGCGCGCGTGTGTATGTGTGTGCGCGTGCATGGACGTGTGAAAATATATACAAATTAAAAAATATATATGCAATATTAAATAGTAATACGTTAAAATATGATTAGTGAATATTTCATGCATTTTAATAACCTAATTAAACAAAATGTTACGATATTTGATACGATCAAATAGAAGTAATGTCGAATTTTGTTCTTGCTTTAAAATTCATTTTTAATAGGTAAAAAAAAAAAAAAAAAAAAAAGAAAGAAAAATAACAAAAAATAAAAGTTCATAAGTTACAACAAAATGATTCTGTACGATCAAACGTGTACATCAGCTCGTAGTTATCAGGTCAATGACCTCAAATATTGTTGTCAATTGTAAATTACCAAGGAAACTTTAACTACAGTCCTGAAGAAGATCTGAACTTACGACGAACGGATTGCGCGAACAGAAACGGCTAGAGCTTTTGCTTGGTCTAGCTTATATACGTTGGAGATGCAGTTAAATTTGCATCCCGCATACATTATGCAAATCTTGCACCCTCCCGCATATCGTAGGGGCGTGCTTCTAACTCATTCTCTCATACACATACATACAGACGCGTGCACGAGCGCGTAGAGAGAAAGAGAAAAACTATCTTTCTCTTTTTCTTTCTTTTCTTTTCTGTGGTTGGTTCGTTCGTACAACTTAATCGAATTTCTTTGGGTTTGCCCGCATTCGCGAATCATTTTCTATGTATCCAGATTCATATTCTCCATCATCCCCGACCTAACAAACGATCAAACATCTTCGAAAGTTTCACTGACTTTGAAAAAATTGCCTGTTAAACTCGAAGAAGAAGAAGAAGAAAAAAAAAAGAAGAAAAAGAAAAGGGTTTGATCGCGAGATAACGCTCGAACTGACGGCAATTAAAATCTCGATGAAGGATACAAACGATCTAAAAATAAGGAGATTATATATAGACGTCTCACGTGGGTTACACTTTCAATTATAACAGGGTGATATTTCAAAATTATCTAATGATAATCGAGCTGGTTGATGGACGGAGTATGCAAAAAAAAAAAAAAGAAAAAGAAAAAGAGAGAGTATATCAATAATTCTGTTTTCTCAAATGGTTCGGTAGTTAAGTAATATCTGAAGTAGAACGACGGAACATTGTTCTTTTATTGAAAGAGAAAAAAAAGAATGAGAATGAGAGAGAGAGAGATGCTGAGAGTATAAAAAAAAAAAGGTATCTACGCACAAAAGTTACGTGACGTGCGATACGCGTGTCGTACGAGCAAGCTTTTTATAGGTATCACGCGCTGTTTTACTGATATATCAGAAGGGTCTGCGACTTGTTAATGAAAATCAATATTTCCTGGACGTGTGTACGTGATGAATAAAATGAGAACGTGTGTGTGTGTGTGTGATCAAATGAGAGAGAAAGAGAGAGACAATGAATTTAACGATAACTATCAGTGAACGAAATTTTTGCCTCAACAGGTCGAGACTGCTGAGTCGGTCGTGTCGGGAAAGTATCTAAAAGAGAAAAAGCGAGATTTATATTCCTCGAAGGTAGGTATAAGTTCGACTTAATCGTACGTATCCCAGGATCGAAGACCTAGAGAATGAAACCAATATGATCCTTCGATTCCGATAGTCCCTCCTCGATCAATCTGAAAGATTTATTTCTTATGGTTCGAAAGTACCACAAGACCTTTTACCTACGTACCTAGCGAGCTAGTTGGTTAGCTAGCTAGGTAGCTAGGTACCTACTTACTATCTTCTATCTACCCATCTACCCAACCTACCAATCTACTTCTATGTAATTCGAGAAAACTAGGCAGTGAATCGTGAAACATATATCCTACGTTCTTTCGTCTATTACGTGAAAGTTTGACGAAGAAGAACCGATTACATCCGATTTGGAATTACTCAGAGAGACTATTAAATTCGTCGTCTCTCTTCTCCGAACAATCATAAGGATTTTCTTTCAGAATAGAAAGTATCTTTCGGGAATGATTTCAATGTTGGACCAAGCAAATTCGATTGGATTTGTATAATCAAAAAAGAAAGAAAAAGTAAATTAAAATATAATCCAGCGTAGTTATTTAAATGAATGTAAGGGTAAATAATAAAGTTGGAAGATACGATTATTTTTTCGTTATTATTATTATTTTTTTTTCTTTTTTTTTTTTTTTCTTTTTGTTTAGATATAAAAGTAAAATTACTTGATACGAAAAAATAAATTGTCCATTTATATTAGATAGATATATTACGAATAATACGATACGATGCAAAGTGATCCAAACGAAAGTTCATTGAACTTTGAACAAAGTTACAAGATACATAAGAAAGAATCATTTATATCTATTTATATCAATATATTAGAAATAAAATGTAGGTATAAAATTATTTAAGAAACAAAAAAAAGAAAGAAAAAAAAAAAAAAAGGAAAAGAAAATTTATTGGACTTTGATAAGAAAACGTGGAATTACGACTTTTATTATCCGATGTAATTACGTGGAAACGATGTTCCATTGTTCAGCGATTAGGCGACCCCTTTTCCTAACATCGACTTACTTCACTATGTTTCTATCAACGCCATTAATTCGTAAGAACCAATCCGGATTCTGAGGATCGTACGATAAAACTTGCTAAGTAAAAAGAAAGAAGAGTCGTAAGTCTAACGTCATTTCAATTAAAGTTCATTTTTCCCTCATTATTATCGATATTTCCTCGATTAATCTAAGCTTTTTATCATTAGAAAATAGTTTTCTATAGAAAACCATCCTTCGGCAAGTTTGATAGTAATACAAAGATGAAGATGAGCTTTTTGGAATATTACAAGAAAAAGAATAATAGTGAACTATTTCTCTTTCTATTGCCTGAGGCCGAGTTAACTCACTTCGTTGTTCTAGCTATTCATAAGAAAAGCAAAAGACAGAAAGAGAAAGAAATAGAGATAGAGCGAAAGAGAGAGTGTCTACAAAGAACAAAGGAATGACAAAGAAGATGTAAATGGTGGAATGAAAAAGAATAATAAAAAAGAAAAAAAAAAAAAAAAGAAAGAAAGAATGAATGAAGAAAAAAGATAGTCAAACTTTTCTATATACGTTCCGATTTTTCTAAAATCACTGGCTCTGTGCTAAACGAACCTCCTAGAAAGTAGATAGATAGATAGATAGATAGATAGAGATAGATAGAGATAGATAGTCCAAGATCTCTTCTTCCTTCAATATTTACACTCGCCATTAACTTTCTCTTCGACGATCGAACTGACGCTTTTCCTAAAGTCGTTTCACCCTCATCAAAATTCGAATACTCCTTCGACTCCTGAAGAATCTTCGAAAATCTTTTCAAATTACAAAAACCAACTCAACGTCTTGTGCTTTAAGTGATACGTATACGATTAATGACTAGCATTTATTAAGTAGTCAATACTTTTCAACATTTAATCAATATTTTAAACAAATGACCAATATTTATAATAAAATATCGATGCGTAATATAAATCCTGGGACAATCTTAATATTTAATTATTTAATACTGACCAAAATATTCATATATTGATTATTTTATAATATACTTATGAATTAATTAATGAAATCACCGACGAGATAAATAGATGTTAATGGTTAACAAAAAGTGTCTCTAAGTCGATCAATAAATAAGATAATTCAATAAAAATTATCAGAAACATTAGAGATTACTATTTTCCAATACCAGTACTAGAATCTCCAATCTATTCCACTCCTACACATTCGTAATCCATCCCTTTGAATTCTTGCTCATCCAACGTTCCTAAACTTTTCACCAATTTCCCTGTTAGCCACGAACATATCACGCTCGATTTCCTAACAGGAATTCACGAAATCGTTGTTATAGTCATTGATCAGAAAACCAAAGAATCTTCGTTCCTTAATACTTCCAAAGATTCTCAAATTATCATTGACTCGATATCTTTTAACACGTTCATTCAAAACTGTTCTCTCTCTTTTCTTTTTTTTCTTTCTTTTTTTCATTCATTCGTTCGTTCATTCGTTCATTCATTCATACATTTCTTTCTTTCTATCTTTCTTTCCCCTCATTTATCTCGGTTACGACATTGTTCGAAACGAGCTCTATATTAGAAATTATTATCTCATTAATCGTTTCTCCATTTTCCATTAGGAATCCACCTGGAATCTGGTACAACTGTCGACTAAATCTACCTACTCTAATAGGAATTTCGATTCGACGAAATTTGCATCGCTATCCCTTCTGTAATTGAGTCGTCGTCTCGGTGTTCGCTCCAAGTACCTCCCATTCGTCGAACAGGTACTCCTCGCTAAGCATTCACCTGTGTAGGTATATCGAAATAATATTATCTATGGAAACGCTTCAGTCGTTTTACCAGTTAATAGCCAAGTAACGTAATTTCATTGGGATGAGACTGTTATCTTAATAATGCTTTGTCATTATTGTGACGTCATACAGCTCGTATCGTAACTATAGTTGCTATAGAGCAATAAGTAATACCGATATTTTTTAATTTATTTATTTCTATTTCCTTCTTTTCTTTTTTTGTAATTTCTTTTCATCTAAATAAACGACAGGCACTGTGTTCGTTATGTTAGAGTTATATTAATTTATAGCGTAAATGTCGATGTTATTTATCGGCCAATCTAGTATATGATATTTCACTTAACTTAAATGCTTGAGAAAATAGAAAAATTCTAGAAATTGCAAAAGCTTTCCTACTTCCATACTAACACTTCCCAGTTTCGTTGAATTTTATATTACCATGGGAAGCATTACTTAGGACGTAACAAGTACCTGACGGCGCCTCGCCAAGAACGCCCTGCGAAATAGTCTCTAATATAAGGAGCGGCAAGAGCATACTCGAGGGAGGTCCGTGCATATTCGAAATCACATTACATCGACGCACGTTCTCGCCTCTAGATTCTCTCGATCTCATTACGTCGAATCTCTCAGAGTATTTGCGGAGCAAAGATCGAACGAAAAGTCTGAGTGAGATTCGACATTAATCTTAATCGATAAAAGAGAATCACCATTTTGATTTTTCAGCTTCCCTTTTTCCCTTTCTTCTTCTTCTTCTTCTTCTTCTTCTTCTTCCTTGTTTTTTATATTTCTACATTTTTATGTATTTTAAAATATGAAATTCGATATTAATCTTAGTTGTTGGAATAAAGTCGCCATTTATTTTAAAATCATTAATATGGAGAGTCGTCATTTTTAGTTTTTATGTCTCTTTCTTTTTTTTTTTTATTCCTATATTTCCATTATAATTAAAAAATTGGAATGTTATGTTAACCTTAATTGGTAGAATAGAAGGACGCCATTTTAATTTTTCTTCTAGTATTTTTTTTTTTTTTAATTTCTACACTTTCATGTATTTTAAAAGATGAAATTTGATGTTAATTCTAGAGTAGAAGGCCGCCATTAAAATTTTTCAAACTTTCTACATTTCATTTTTTTATTACTACATTTTCATACATTTTAAAAGATTAATGTCGAATTTCACTTTTTGAAATATACGAAAGTATATAAATAATGCATATTTTACACACACACACACACACACACAATATAAAGAAAATAAAGTATTCTTTATTTTATATATATATATATATATATATATATATATGTATGTATACGCTTTAAGGATTCTTTGTAAAATTATCCTAGAAAATAAGTGACATTCGATCGAAGGAAAGTTTTAACGAACAGTAACACGAACTCTTATCGAAACTTTCCTTTGTGTTTCGTTCTTTTCTATCGATACTACTTCCATGTCACATAGCATAGACCTGAACTACTTGAACCAAGATGATTTCACGTATGAAATATCATACACACAATATCTTTATAACTTCAATCCATTTCTCATTAAAATTAATAATTTAAAAAAAAAAATATTATTTGCAGTTATAAATTAAACATAAAAAAATTTCCTATCTTTCGTTAAAAACTCGTGTAGTGATTGGTGTTTTTAAAATGAAAAAAAAAATGGCAAAAATAAGGAGAGAAAAGAAAAAGAAAGAAAAAAAGAAGAAGGGAGAAAAAAAAGGAGAAAAAAAAAATAGTTTCTTTTCATGGATGAAGGAGGTTTTATCTAAAATTAAAACTTTGAAAGCTTCTTCGGGTCGCGAGATTAAGTGGATCGTCCATTATATAGAAAAGTGTGTGGAAGGGCGGTGAAGTAAGAGGGTGAAAGTGGGAGGTGTGAGGGGGAGGACTTTTTGCCGGTGCGTTAAACTCGCGAGGAACGAAAGAAACGAGTAGAAATAGAAAGAGAAAGAAAGAGATAGAAAGCTGTTCGGAGGAGTAAAATGAAGCGCTTTTTCTTGCATTTGTGCGAATTCATCGAGTGGAAAAGATGTCCGTTCGTTCAAACGACGCAGAGAGAAAGAGAGAAAGAAAGATAGACAGACAGAGAGAGAGAGAGAGAGAGAGAGAGAGAGAGAGAGAGAGAGAGAGAGAGAGAGAGAGAGAGAGAGAGAGAGACTGCAGGATATACGTATATGTCACCTACACATATACATATGTATGTATACATCTACACACAAACTTATGTGCACATAGGTAGATACATAAGATACGATGCACACATATGCAAGAATATGTCGAATAAAGTTTCTTTTCTCATTGCATCTTTTCAAATTTTATGCAACGTTTCCTTCCTCGAAAAGAACATTTTAATCTTGTCCATCGTTTCTCTTCTTGAGTTTTACTATTACACTGCTTATTTTTATCTGTTAAGAACGATGCGGAGATGTGTACGAATCGTGTAATATATATCTGTTTTTTCTTGTTCTTTAATATTATGTGTATTGTTCTCTCTCTCTCTCTCTCCCTTTTCTCTCTTCTTCCTGATAAAATTCTCATGAATCATATTATGCTACGTTTTTTTTTTATATCAGCAGGACAGAATATTAATTTCTAAAAAAAAAAAAAAAAAAAAAATAACAAAATAAAAAAATGTTCTTATTTGTGTGATACAAGCTTTTAAATATTAATTACGTTCTTCTTTTTCTTTTCTCACCCTAAAATAAATAGCTTCTGGTAAATATTTTCTTTTTTTTTTTATATATATATATATAACGTCTAAAAGTTGTACGTAATCAAAACCATAGATATTCAAGAGCATCGATATAAAGCAAGTAATAAAAACGATAATCGCGAAATATATTTGTTCGACACGTGTAATCGCTCGGTAAAACGGCTTACGTCGAAACAAATTATTTCACTTTAAGCATCATAGATGCAACAGTCGATTCCGATGGAAAGAAAAATTGACAGTTTTTTTTTTCTTTTTAGATAAACGAGATACGACATATTTATTTGAGCCCTTTTTTCCTTTTCTTTTTTTTTTTCCCCTCTAAAAATATTCTCCCTCTGAAATCCCTTTTTTTTCTCGTTCATCTTTTTAAATAGTGAATACGTTCAATCAAAAAATATGTATTATAAGTATCAAAATTTCAAAAGAGAATACGAATAAAGCATTTTCAGATCACAGATTTATGGAATCGAATGAAAAAATACAACATTTTCAATAGGTTTTTTTTTTTTTCGAAATCGTAAAACGATTTCGTTAGATTTCATCGTAGATTTTAAACAAACACGTTCTATTTTCTTACGAACCTTCGTAAAAAAAGAAAAGAAAAAATAACGAAACTGCGTTAACAGTTTTAACTTTTTTCTTTTTTTAATCAAAGTATCGATTATCTTTCTCGAACAATGTTTACAAAATTACACGTGTCGGAGAAGTAGCTAATCTATCGAGTATACTTTCTTTTCATTGTATCGGTCTTTTTATTCTTTCTTCCCACTACGTTTCTTTATACCTCGTATTTACATCCCAAAAAAGATAAATAATTTACTGCCTCATAAATAATACTATAACAAACCTCCATATTTTGCCTTCCAATTCGCTAACCCGAGGAAAAGGCTGAAAGATAAATATGAAACTAGTCCGTTGATATGAACTAAATCCTCTTTTCTTCGTTTGAAAAAATAATCCCATAGTACCTTTGTAAAATTAAAAAAATGTATGCAACTATTATCCAAAAGTTAATCCAATTTATATGTCTTGAACAAAATGCTTTTTTTTTTTTTTTTTTATCAGTTTCATAATATATTTAGACAAAAATGAAATTTGTAAGAAAAAAAATATACATACGTGTGTGTATGTATGTGTATACAAAGTAGCTCATATAAAATATTATAAACATGACGTTTATAAAATAATATACTCGGAATAATATTTTTCGACATAAAAATGAAATAATATATAAATATATATATACATACATTATTAATATACATAACTATATTTATATTATTAATATATACATGTGTTATCAATGCAAAAAATGGAATATTACATATTTAAATTGAAATATCGAATTTTTTTCGATAGAATAATTTTCTTTTTAATTACTTCTTTTTTTTTTTAATGTCAAATAAAATAGCCACCATTCGACTGTGTTGTATTTTCAATATTACGAGTTTTATATATATATATATATATATATATATATATATATATATATATATATTTCACAATTTCAGTTTTCTGTAAATATATAATTAAGAAAAATAAAAAAAGTTCTATTATATTTTTACATCATTACTTTACATAAAACATATATGACATATACGTATATATATTTATATAACAAGTTTATATCATCTAGGATGATTATTAAGTCCAGGTTCGCTGGTCGAACTTATTGGTCTCGATATCAGAGCCATTCGACAAGCTACTCCACGATCAATTTTCTCTTGATTTTCGATGCGACCGGAGTTGCCTTTATCATGGTAATACGTTCCTTCTTGCCATCTTGCGAGCGAGCTCGTACAAGCTGACGCCGATCGCATAGTCAACAAACAGATAGACAGAGAGAAAGAGAGATAGAGAACCGATTTCACTTTGAAATAAGATCGTATTGGTGGTCTGCTCGATTTAAATATCATTTTTAATACTTCGTCCATCTTGGATCGTTTCGATGAAAACGATCATTATATTTTTGTCGTCCAAATAATAAAAACAATAATAACAAAAAAAAAAAACGAAAAAGAAAAAATGAAAAAGAAAGAAGAAAATGTATTTTTTATTTTCTCTAGGAATATTTAAATGTGTTTTTTTCTTCTTTTCTTTTTACATACAGATACACACACGCACACACACACACACACACACAGTATGCAGTCACGAAAAGTATATTGAGATTCAGGACTCACGCAAGCATCGTATCTATTTTTGAAAACACGCAATAGTTATACATAAAAAAAAAAGGCAAAAAGGAAAAAAAGAAAAAGAAAAATCCCTGTACATACGTGATCGCGATGTAAACGTACGGTCCCGCGTACACACGCGAATTCAGATTTATGATGAAACGCCGCTAGCTATAAAATTACAATCGAATACTTCGCAAATGCAAAAGTTGGCGGGGCTTTTTCTTTTATCTTTTTCTTTTTCTTTCTATATATATATATATATATATATATATCTTCCTCCCTTTCTTTTTCATATATTCTTTTTTCC
Source organism: Vespula pensylvanica (assembly GCF_014466175.1). NCBI lineage: Eukaryota > Metazoa > Arthropoda > Insecta > Hymenoptera > Vespidae > Vespula > Vespula pensylvanica. The sequence continues at coordinate 4,763,857 of NC_057688.1, forward strand.
TTTCTTCTCTTTTTTGACATCACTATGGAAATGAAAATTCACTTTAAAATCGCTTTTTCTCGTTGGCTTTGTAGACTAAAAGTCCATATAAAAGTCGCTAACTCTTTTCTTTTACGATTTCTATATATATATATATATGTATGTATGTATGTATGTATGTATGTATGTATGTATGTGTGTATATGTATATGTATATTGGTCCATAATAAAATCTGACGATTTGACTTCGGTCATCAACGTTTTTACCTTTTCCTAATCTTTCCTTTTATTTTCGGAAAAAAGAAAACAAAATGAAAAATATTACGTTCTAACCTCTAAATTGCTTGTATGATTTATTAGGTATACGTATCTACTTATGCATGTACGTATATGGATAAAGAAAGGAACGAAAAAATGAAGAAAAGAAAAAGAAAGGTTAAGTCAAGAAATATTTCTATCGAAATATCTTGTGTTGGATAGGAAATAAAAAAATATATATATAAAAGAAAAAAAAAACGATCGAAATTTCATTATCAATATCAATATTCGATAAAAGATTTCTGATACGTGGAAGGATCTTACATCGTTCGTACAAAATCGTTTTTGATGATGACAACGATGAGGAAGCAATACGTTAAGCTAACCTAAAACTTCGCAAACCCCAATCGACCTCGTATTTTCCGTATTATCAACTAAGAAACATTGATCGTTAAACGATTCGATTTTCAGCAAAGTTCGACGCCTCCAATCTTTCATGTAAATCTTCCAAGTAATATATATCTACGTTGTTCAAAAATAACGACATATCCACGTTTTACACACGGGACGATGCAAAAAGGAAGATAAACTTACGTACGAAAAGATCCTCTTCCCTTGAATAGAATCTCTATCGATATCACAAAAATCATTGTCGTCGTTGTCATCGTCTTCATCGTCATTATCATCGTTCAGAGATTCACGTTGGTTAAATTATTAATTCGTTTTCTGTCACTTCGTTTTTCACTCTCGACGCACTAACGCGAAGACTCCGATGTGTGCGTATACCGGCCGGTATACATTCGATTGTACATGCGAGAATCGAAAGAAAATCGAAAGAAAATCGAAAGAGACATATACATAAAACGAACGAGAGAGAGAGAGAGAGAGAGAGAGAAGAAAAGAGAGAGAGAGAGAAAGAGAGAAGGAAAGAGAGAGAGAGAGAAAGGAGAGGAAAATATCGAACGAGAATCGAAGTGGTTGCTCGAAAACGCCATGTCCGCTATCCCCTCTCCACTCTCTCTCTCTCTCTATCTCTCTCTCTCGCACACTTTATCCCTGTCTCTCTCTACGCACGCGACGCCGGCCGAGCGCGTACGATCTTTGATATCACGAAGTAGGAAGTATGTAATAGGAGAGCAAAAGCAGAGTCGAATTTCTTCCTTTGAAACGACTACGTACGTACGTAAGTACGTATGTGTATCGTGTGTCCTCACATTCTTCTTTTTTGTCGACTTCGTTATAAAGGAAAAAAATAACACATGAAAAAGAGAAATATAGAAAACGTACACACGTATACAACAAAATAAGAAAAGATTTTTCTTTTAATTCGATTCGCGAGATCGATCGATGACGTAAAGGAGAGAGAGAATTTCGCGCGTAACGAAATTGTTATAACCATCGACAAATAAAATGTTCGTTTCAATACAAATGTTACTTACCTTTCACATCACGGCGAGTAGTAGACACATGCTAAATCCGACCACGCCATGCTCTATCTTCCTTTCTCTTTTCCTCTTCTCTTATCTTCTATACGGCGGCGTTCTCCCTCTCTCTCTCTTTCCAGTGGAAGAAGAAAAAAAAAAGAAACACGACACCGCACTGCACCACACACAGAAACACACTTCTTCCTTCTCACCACATTTTCTATCGGCTCTTCTTCTTTTCTTATATTCTTTCGTCGTCGATCAGTTTTATCTCTATCTCTATCTACCTCTCTCTCTCTCTCTCTCTTCCTCCAACCGACCGGCAAGAAACCACCACCCCCTCTATCACATTTTCTCTCTTTCTCTCTCTCACACACACACTCACCCACTCTTTCCACCTCCCTCTCTCTCTCTCTCTCTCTCTCTCTCTCTCTCACTCTTTCTTTCTTCCCCTTTTTTATGCAGCTTCTCTCTCTCTCTCTCCTTTTCTCTCTTCCTCCCGGCCGGCGAGCGAAAACGGACGTGAGCCGATATCGAGACGAGGCTGGTGGAAGGAGAGAGATTGCTGGAGAGGAAGAGGAGAGGGAACAAGTACAGTAATCGTGTATGTGTGTGTTGTCTCGTGTATATGGCTGTTTTCTTCTTTTCTTTATATTATTACTATTATTATCATTATTATTAAATATTATTAAATATTGTTGTAGTCGTCATCATCGTCGTCGTCGTCGTCGTCGTCGTCGTCGTCGTCGTCGTCCTCGTCGTCCTCGTAGTCGTCGTCGTCGTCGTCCTCCTCGTTGTGTTGTTGTTGTTGTTTTGCTTATTGTTGTGTTGTTACTACTACTGCCACGCGTATATAACTTGCTCTTAGATTAATTTATGAATTATTTTATTCGCCTCGTCGAAAATAGAAGGAGAAACGGCGACAGGAGGAAACGGCGAGAGGGTGGTAGGTCAGGAGGAAGAGGAAGAAGAAAAGGAAGCACCTCCCTGCGGCACACGCGCGCGCGCGAGAGAGAGAGAGACAACCCAGCATCCAGCTACGCCCGTGACAGCGTCTGGGCAACTACTGAGGACGATCTGCGCGGTTCCGGCCTAAGCTCTCATTCCATTTTTCGCCGTAGTTGGCGCCACTGCTGTGACCCTTCCTTCCTTCCTTCCAATCCTTTTTTCCTTTCTTTCTTTATTTCTTTCTTCTTTCTCTTTCTTTTCTTCCTTTCCTCCTTCCTTCCTTCTTTTCTTTCTTTTTTTCTTCTTTTCTTTTTTTTTTCCCCTGTAATATACGATTTAACATAAAAATTTTCGAACATTCAAAGTCCAATTTTTCGACATTTATCTTCATTCAAATCGATTGTTACGAATTTCAATTTACCCGCCATTTCATTTCCTCGACTCTCGTTTGTATCACTAAATATATAAGATTATATTTGATATATACATTTGATATCTTTATCGGCAACAGTTTCAGGACATTGATTTTAAAAGTAAAAATACTGACGTCATAGGATCGTTCTCCATATAATGTTCCAAAAATGTTACGATTGTAAATCGTATTGTGTATATATATATATATATATATATATATATATATTACGATGGACCAATCAAAATTCGCGATTCGAATGTTTCGCGACCTATCGTAGTTTTTTTTATTTCTTAATATATTGCAACTTATTTCAGTTCTTTTCCGAAAGTTTAACAACATTATCGATATCGATATCGATATCGATATCAATCGAAAATCTCTTTCATATCGCATATATATTTATTTCGTATTCGAGTGACTTATTATATCGAACTTTATTTTCGTATAATCGATAGAGATTAAGCTGTCTCTTAGACAGGCACGATAGTGTTCTTTAAATTTACGTAAAAAAAGAGGGTCTTTCGAGGCGTTGTATACATTTGAATGAAAATGTAAAAAAGAAAGAAGTTTCCAAGTGTGTCGCGGTCTTGTCTTACCCTTATAAATCGTCTACCATCTATCAACGTCAAATTACAGAAGCAACGCTGTACTACATAGGGATTGTAACATTTTCAAAAGAAACATCGACTATCCACGATCGTAGAAAATTTAAAGTAACGTTATACCAAAGATATCGAACTATATATTCACGTGCACATAAAATTCCAATAATTTGTAAAATCTTTATGTACAAATAATACACACACACACACACACACCTATACATATTAATGACGTAACGCCTGTATCGCAATAACGAGTACATGCATATTTAAAATATCACATACCATTAATCTTCCAAATTTATACACAATATATCCTTTAATTTCCTCTGTCATTAGAACAACTAATTAGTACTAATTAGACGTGACTTAAAACAATCTACGTTAACAACTTTTGTAAATGTAAGAAAACGAAATATAGTCCGAGAATATTTATCGTTTTAGCTTTAGTGAGATTACAGTGAAAAGTGGCGCGTTATTTCGAAATGGTTAAAACGCTGAATAACAGAGGGAATTTTTACCACACGATTTTTTTTTTAACCAGATGGAGTATGAAATTATTATATCTGTAATCCGAAAAAGATTTATACGTGTCTATAAAATCATTTATTATTTTTCTAATCTCCTGTACTTTTTTTATTCCTTCATTTATATATATATATATATATCTTTTTTTCTTTATTTATAAATGAAGGAATAAAAAAAACTTTTTTGATTTATCTGAAATCGATAAGGACAATTTTATTTCTTTATTCCAAAAAAAAAAAAAAAAAAAAAAAAAAAAAAAAAAAAAAAAAAAAACAAAAACGAGACTTATGAATCTAATTCATACGATGCTATATCATTTATGGGTGAAAACAAAAAAGATTATTTTTTTCTTGGATTAAAAAAAAAAAAAAAAAAAAGAAAGAAATGTATTATTTAGTTCGTACGCTTGTATCGATCTACAATGGACGCATCGTCAATAATAATAAATCGTATTTAAATTTTAACGATAAAAAAATTAATTAAATTGTACTAATTAGTCGAAGGATCGTTTCCGCTCAATGAGAAATGAATGCTTGTCTTCTAGATAATTTATATGATGCAATTAACTCAAAGCTTTTTTATCGCGTGCGTGATCCTCTCAACGGATTTTTTTCTATGTGTCGCAGTCTTTCATGCGTGCGGACAACTCATTAACAACAATAATTAAACACAAGGGAATAATACCAATAATAGTATTAGACAATGTGCTTGTTTTAAGTCGTATCGTCAAATGTCACGTATCGATAATTAAATAAGTTTTATCATTTCTTTTATTTTCTTTTTATCTTTTTTAATTATTTATTATTTAGCATTTATTTTACGTGGGATTTTAGATACGTGAAAATCGTGAAGGCTTCTTTTCGTGGATTAATATTGTTTCAAATTGTTGAGAAACAATTTTTACTCTTGGTACAGACGTTCATTAATCTGTCGTAATGAATTATAAAGGAATAATTATTTTAATAATTATTGTAATTAATATGCAAGTGGAATCTTCGTATATACTTCCTATACATTTTTTACACACAATATTTCCATATATTGTTATTTTGGAGAATTTCTTATTGAAAAGATGATAGTTTCTTTTATTCATTTCTTTTTTATTTTTACGAAACATATTAAATATCATATAAAAATATTATAATTTTTGTTATGTATTTGACATTTCTTTTTATATGTTACATTCAAGGCCAGAGATTGTTGGAAATACTGCGTACAATTTGAAATGATATTAACTTTCAGTCACCTCTATTTTGTTTATTTGTTTATCTCGTGTTAAATTACCGCAGGAGATTTCTTTGTAATGAGATTGTCCTACTATCAAAAATTAAATACATACAAATATTCGCCGATATAATTTTCTATTAATAATTTTTCGTTTTATAGTTTACAATGACTTCGATTTTCTATATCTTTGTTCTTAAAGCGATTAAACGAACAAAAATACGACAAGTTTTATTTATCATAACGTGTATGTATATGTTAAATGATAAAATTAGTTTTGATCGAAATGTTTTCTAATATAATCCATTTATACACGTTTATAAAAAATATAAAAATAAAATTAGCACATAAAACAATTATTGAACAATATATATATATATATATATATATATATATATATATATATATAGTTTATATACGTATATACATACATGTAGATATAGTTTATATATGTATATATATATATATAAATATTAACTATAGCAGTATAATCTAAGTCAGTCAAATTTACATAAATAGAACATTATATAACATAAAAAATACTTAATCTCTTAAAGGAATCGATGTAAGGACGTTTGAACGACAATTTTCTTTCATTTTCTTTTCCACTCTGTTTCTTTTATGTCGATTAATTTGTTTAAACGAACGAAAATTAAACGGTGCGTGAACTAAACAAAAAACAAAAAGTTTTCTATCAAGTATATAAAAAATATTGTTGCAAACTTATAAAAATAATATGTCATATGAAATTGATTGTAAAATAATAATTATTCAATTGCTTGAGCATAACCTACTTATTTCAATAATTTGTTATTATTAACATTAATCAGCGACTATGAAAGTATATTTCCTATTCCTTAGATTTAGAGATTTTTGGGAAGTAACATGTATACCCAAATGCTTTTCAAAAGCACCATATTTTCTATATATTTTGGAACATATATCGCATTTATATGCCTTTGTTGTATGTTGTTTATTTTCCATTTGATGCACGATTTTAAGATGGTGCAACAAAGATGATTTATGCCTAAAAAAAGACATAAGTATACAAAAATTATTTACCGTGTTCAGCTACACATATATTGCACTATTCTTTTTTGATGAAGAAACATAGATACCTTTCTTACCTGTAATTTCTATTACACGTTTTACAAGTAAAAGGTAGTTTAACACAGCCACAATGTATAAAGTGTTTATTAAAGATATACTTTTTATTGAAAAGTCGACCGCAACGTTCGCATAATATTACATACATATCTATAAAAAGATATGTAATGATAAAATTAAGAATATATAAATACATGTAGAAAAAAAAAACATGTTTGCTACCTCCATGTGCCCCTGTTATATGTAATGCCAGTGAACGTTTGGTTGAAAATTTTAATGGACATAGTAAACACTGTAAACTATAAATATGTTTAATTACATGTAATATGTTAGAATTCCTAAATGAAGTATATTTGTATATAACTTACGGTTCTATAACATTTTTTGTTTTTTTTATATCATTTGGATTATGATTTTCTGCTATATTTGAGTCACTTTCTTTCATTAGAAATAGTTTATTATTTGCTTCTTCATAATTACATTTTAACTTAAATTCTTCATCAAATTTATGGACAATCATATAATTATAATGCATTTCTTTTTCTTCTTGTACTACTTTTTCTAAATGTATATCATTCTCAGGCAAATTTGTTAATGCTATATTTTTTGAATCTGATGAGAATTTTGCAGGAAGATCCTTGTTAAAAAGTACATCAGACCGAACATTCTGCTGTGCATTAATTTTCTCGCTTATAATAGTCGAATGTTCTAAATCATTAGTTGAAAAATCATGTGTTGTATTTTTATTAATACTAGCAGGTGCAAAATTAATATTTGAAGAATTTAAATCATTATTTAATTGGCTTCCCAAATAAGTTTCAATTTTTTTTTCTTCGAATAACAGATTATCCAAATTTTTAGTTTTGTTTTTATTTAAAGAATTTTGTAGACAATTATATGATGGATTATTTTGGTAGAATGCATCATCCAATGAATCATTAAAATAATTTGATAAATAACTTTTATCGTGCATAGTATAAATACTTGCCTTTTCTAAATCACACTCATTTGAAGAAATATGTTTTGTATCTGAACATTTCCCAAACAGTAAATAATTTTTATTTTTATGTTGAAAATAGTCCTCGCAATCCGATAAGCTATCATCTTTAAAAATAACATTCTTACCTTCCCAGCTATTTTCTATCTGATCTATAAAATTATATCTTAGAGGATCCTGACATTGTAATTCTGGATAGTCTACAACATTAGAACTATGAATGTTATTAGAATTTATATCACAACATTTATCACCTAAAACTTGTTGTTCTTTTATAACATCTGTTAAGATGTCAAAGTGATCTGTATAATCTTCGTGAAACTGTTCTTCATAAAATGTATTGAATCTGATAGAAAGATCTAAATCATTATTTTTTTCCTTACTTTGTTCCAAAACATTATTCCAAGACATAGTAGAATCTGTAGTAACATTAGATTCCTGGAAAGCTTTTTTCACATTTTTATCATGTTTATCATTTACCTTTTTAAATAAAAATGATTTCTTTTTACGATTCATTTTTCTTTTATCACTATGATTAAATTTCACTGCTCTCCTCGAATTGAACTTATTTTTTCTTATACAATTATCATCACAATTATCTGTAGTATTAACTACCCAATTAACTGGTTCTTCTTGTATAATCAATGGATTATGTCTTTGTTTTCTTTCATGATGGGATTTTGTAATATTCTTAATGTTATCTTCCTCAAAAACGTTATTTTCAAGTACGAAATTATTATTATAAGAATTATCTTCTGTTTCAAACGGAATAGAAGATGTATCATGTTTAGAAAATGTTTTGGGGCCTCTTAATATGTTAGGTAAACTACGAGTATTACACAGATTATTAAGTACAAATGTATTCTTATCAGATTGCAATTTTAACGAGTCTCTATTATTTCTTGAATCATATTTATATGGCAAATAAGATACCGTATTATCTGCTTCCAACATAGCTAATTTGAACACTTGTGAATCTAAGGAAAGAATTTTTTTATTGACATCTTGTGTCTTCTTATCCGTCATAATCCATATTGAATCATTTGGTGCTTTAGTAAAATCATTAGAAGTCTGATTAACGCAGTCGACGACAGAATCTGATATTTCAATAATACATTCATTTTCTTTCTCATTCTCTGTTAATAATACTAATTCAATTTGATTGTCAGAAACATCTGTCCTAATCATTGATAAATCATGTTCCTTTCTAAAACGATCAGATACGTCGCCGGTACTATCCATTCTTTCGTCTTCTAAATTATTGGAAGATGCCCAAGCATCTCCTTCCAAACTACTAATTACATTGTCCTCTTTAATATTCATAATACCTAAAAAATAAAGTGAACATCGGAACGAACATAAATGGATAGTTTATTTTCATATATATCTTTAAAGTAATTAAACTATAATTAATCAGCAATTATCTTAAATCATTGACTTATATTAAATTTTTAAGAAAATATTTCAAAGGAGAAAATGAACGGATTAGAAATAAAAATTACGTATCTACGGAGCAGCTGTCGGTATCTATGCGATTACTATTAAAATATAATCTACTATAATCTTAATGAACGGTAAATCGTACAATTGTTCGAACGAATTACAAGTGTAAAGAATAATTGAACCAAACTGTATGTTTTATACGAACGTATTGAATGAGAATACACACGTGTATTCCAATACAAAAAGATATGACTATCCCCACTCTTTCATTTCTTCTTAAGAGATTTTTACTACTAACAAAATCGAGTGTTTTTTCATCTTCTTTATATCGTATAACCATGATATTATTACTGAATAAAGAACTCCTATTTATATTGCTAATCTTAATTACATATACGAAAGAAAATCGTTGATTAAAAACAATCGAACAAATTATCTTTTTCCTACGAAAGATTTGCATAATTTTGTTCTAATCATCCAATACATATACATATATACGCATCAACATGTAACGTCGCTTAACAATGATATGAAATTAAATTGTAATCGTAAAAAAGAAAAAGAGAAAAATTATTAATATTTATGTAAAATAATGTAAGAAGTTAAAATTGATAAAAAAAAAGAATTATGCGTTAAAACGAATAAAACTCACCGGCAAAATTGCCTCACGACCGTCTTCTTAGAACGACGAATAGCGACTAAATCTTTTTGTCGAAGCGATGATGCCTTTACTAGAACTGTTTAGTCGACAATGAAAAAGAGACGTAACGTGCCATTTACGTGAGAAAGAAATTTGAGAAGTCCTTGAGGACAAAATATAAACAGCACGAAAAAGGCGTCTTTCGGTCGACTCTTGAAATCAAAACACAAACTAGTCTATCTAAATAAATGCGTATATGGCATTGTTGGTCCGTACGTGGCATCGTTAATGTATATTTTGCTGTTGATTGTTACGTAAGTATTGATAAAATATATTATTACACTTGCGAGGAAAAAGAGAGTTTCGATTTTGATTTATAAATGCGCACGTTGTTCCATCTTATTATTTTAAGATTATGATTTAAATAATTAAAAAAATTGAATTTCGATAATCAGTGAAAAATTATTTTTGTCAATTTTGGTTAAGTTATCGTACATTCCGAAAAACAAATGTGGAGAAATAAATCTTTGTGCAAAATATAAAATAGGAAAATTAAATACTTTATTCCGTTAAAAGGTATTAGCAATGAAATTTTTGGAGTTAATACTTTGTAATAAGTGTATATACATAAATTCTTGTATATACATAAATTAATAGAAATGAAATATTTTTCGGTACATAATATTTACATTTTTAGCACCTTTTCATTGATCTTTATAATTACCTAATTTTAAAAGAAATTACCAATCGTCCGTCTCGCTATCACCTTTTAATTTAGAAAATAAAACATCTTTTACTTGCGGACGTGGATTTTCTTCTATTTGCGTTGGTACTGCTTCTGCTTGACCAAGCATCCATTCTAATTCTAAAATATAAATTATGTTTATGTTCATGAGTATGTTATTGTTGTTATAATATTTCAAATATATATAACTATAGGTTTGATATTGACAAATTCTAACCTTCTTCGGTAAGTTTCATTCCACGTAATTCTATTGGTCCAATAAACTTTTTAACCATGTTTCCTTTGCGGTAAATGAAAATAGTTGGAAGATTTCTGTCTGGCCAATTAGGTATACAAGTAGTAGAAATACTTTTGAGGAATTTTGTTGCAGGAAATTTTCTTGCTAAGGAAGCTAGGTGTTGGTTGACGAGCGAACATAAAGGAATTCTAAACAAATATATATGAAATAAATTATATCTAACTTAATAAATATTACAAATTTTATTCTTCCATAACTTACCCTGGTTTATATAAATGCAGAACTACCCAAACATCTCCTGCATTATTAACTTCTTGAATATAATCCTTTCCAGATATCTCCTTAACCTCTCCATACTTGTCTTTTCTTGCTAACTCCTGCATTTCTGCTATCCTTTTACGTCTATATTCTAAAAGAACCTTCTCATCTTCTTCATCTTCCAATTCATCCAATTCATCCAAAGTTTTATTTTCTAAATCATTAGCAGCTAAAGGAGAAAAAGATCAAATATTATTTATTGAATTTCAATTGATGCCACAGAAAAAGATACTTACTCCGCCCAGTTTTTTCATTTATTGTATTTTCTACAATATCTAATATTTGATCTTCTGTCACTTCTTTTTCTTTGGCTTTCTCAGGAATTATTCCCTTTCTCCTGAGAATGTCGTTCCATTCCGTATCTTCATTAGGATTTTGCTGTAATAAAATAATTTATAAAAAGAAAGATTCATTACGTAATTAAGTTAACAATCAGGTATGCTATGAAACAATTTTTTTACATAAAACGAAATGTTTACATAAATATAACGAGAAGAATAAGAATCTTATAAAACTGTGTTGATCTATTTTCAGCTGTAACACTTCCTTATAAAGTTACAGGCTAAAGCTGCAGGCGGATGTATACGAATCAGCTAAGCTTTTTAAAAATAAACAATCAGTTTTTTTCTTCCTTACCATTGTATTACTTTTATATTTTTCTTCGCACACAAGTCTTACTAATATCAAAGTATCATGCACATGAACCGTTCGTTGTACGTTCGACTAGTTAATACACTGAAAAAAATCCCTAGTAATTATTGAACGCGACGACTATATTTTATTTTCTGAAAACTAACTCTCTATATACATAGTAGAAATTATACGTGTAAACGCATACAAATAGAACGTTCACTTTACAGTTACATTGATTCACATCTAAAAAAAATCGATGAGTGGCGCCCTCGATTGAAGAAACGAGAAAGTTTATACAACAGAAGCTTTTATCGAATCGATAACTTTTAATTTTTTCAACAACAAAATTTTCAAGAAAATTATATAAAAAGAATTGAATATTTATATCTACGAAGTTTAGAATCTATTCTGTTATATAGAACAAGTGGTAAATAACCTAGAAACGATAATAACAATCGACATCAGAAAAATATTCGTTTAGAGTTTCCTGCACACGAATAAAAGAATCATCTTCTTTTTTTTTTTTTTCCTTTTTTATTCATGTGCGTGCGTTCGGTTTGTATTGTCGAAGCATTTATTTTGACAGCATTGTGTCGGTCAAACCATCGTACTTCCTGTTGCGTGCAGGAATAGAGAATGCAACCCTGTATTTAGGCGCGTGCGACCCCCTATCAAGAATTTCTCCGCTTTGTGTGTAAACTTGTCGAGTCGGAATTTCACGTATATACTTCAAAATGCGAGAAAAGGTATAATAAACGTCGAGTCATATTCAATACGCTCAAAGAATGTACCTAATACAATATGCCACGCACGAGTAACATTATACAGTTTGCAGTGTTATGCATTTCAGTCGATTTCATTTTTTTTTTTTTTTGCCAAGGAAATAATATTTCGATTAATATTACGATTCGTTGTTCGTTATAATATTTTTGTTTATTATGATAATTGTTACAAAAAGAAAAGAATGAACATTTTTAATAAATTTTCTGACTTCAAATTATACGTAATTTTGATACTTTATTACTTGTACAAATTTAAACGATCAAAATTTCTATGCAAAGAGTATATTTTAAATCATGTATAAAATTACTATACTTCGTTATTTATACGTATTAAATATTTTTTATTCGTACTTAACATTATCAAAAGGATTCGTTTGGATGTAAAACAGAAGGTGAATGCATTTACGAAGATAAGAGCGGGATATCGGAAGTAACCGAGCTTCGTTTACCTTAGCCAATCAGAAGAGCTCGTCATGGCGGCCATCTTGCGCGGTAGACCGTTCGAGTTGGTAGTCGCGTGGCGACGAGCTATCGTCGAGGTTTCGCAGTACGAGCCGTAGTGCCGAACCGAGTTGAGGTGAGTCGTAGCGCTCTTCAACGTTTCATTTTAACGTCTTCTAGTCTTATTTCCGACGACGAAGTTAATTTTTGTGACGTACGTCTTTTTTTTTTTACGTAGTAATATTTGGTCGTGTGTTCGACGAATAAAACGGATCGAAGGACGATCGGATGACATTTTGTGTTGACTTTTACAAACGTAACGAGTGACAATAACAATAATATCTTAATTATCTTTCGTACATCGTATATATATATATATATATATATATATATATATATATATATATCGGATATACATATGTGTAGGAACGCGTGTGCGTGTGTGCGATTATGTGTGTGTAGAGTTAATAAAAGACCGAAGATCATTTTCTCGTACGTTGAATAACATAAGACGAAGTTGTTCTTAACCTTCAATGTACCTGACAATGAAATCATTTTCTCGAATCTAATTGCTTAACGTTTGTTGCGTGCATTTTATACTTTAATTGCGCACAGCAGTGCGTAGATGCGATATCAGAATCGTTCCTGTGATCACCGGAAACACAAGACATCGTCGTTCATTCACCGTCTCCTAGAAGACTTACAACGTTTTACTGCTTGGCAAAAGGTATTTTTTCTTTTTTTCCCTAATGTGCATTTTTACTGCATACGTATATATATATATATATATATATATATATATATATATATATGTATATGTACGCGTTATCGTTATCGTATGATACGTGCCTCCTTTCTGTTTATCCTTGGTGCAAGATGCAAATGGCGGTTGCGTGGGGAGGAGGATTGGTGAGAGCGATGGCAGGGGGGGGGGGAGATTCGTTGAAGGAGAATGTTTTTTGTCTTGTAAGAAATTTCGGAAAAAAAAAATACTCTACGATTTATTTTATTTATTTTGTTTTGTTTTGTCTCATATATATATATATGTATGTATGTATGTATGTATGTATGTATGTATGTATGTACGTATGTATGTATATACGTATGTATGTATATACGTATGCATACATGTATGATGTATGATGTATGTATGTATGTATGTATGTATGTATGTATGTATGTATGTATGTATGTATGTATGTATGTATGTATGTATGGTGTGTGTGTGTATGTGTGTGTAGGTGGATGTGTATATAAATTTTATATAAGACGAAAAACTATCGCTTTGGTACGAATATATATAACTATAGATTAAAAAGAAAGGCTACTATATATTGGATCAGTAAAAAATTGTAAATTTAATCAGTATTTGAAGTAACTAATTAGTATTTATAATAAAATATTAATACGTAATATAAATGACAAAACTTTAACGTTTAATTATTTCTATTGACCAAAGTATTCATATATATCGATCAAATATTTATTTAACAAAATACGTATACGCACTAATTATTAATAAAAATATTTATCAAATAAATAGAAATAAAGGAAAAATACTCGACGCTCTATTTTTCTTTATTCGCTTATTTATTTTTACTTTTATTTTATACGATCTTCCATAATTTTATAGAAATTGTTATATATATATATATATATATATATATATATATATATATATAAATTTTAAGCTCGTTAACGATAAGAAATGTTCGCACGAATGCTTGTTGGGTTCGTTCGTTCGTTCGTGTGTACCTACAAAGGCGCCAAGAATTGTTTACATTACGGTCACGTATCCGTTCGTATCCTCGCGTCGAGAGTTTAATGCTAAAACCTATAAGTAGTTTTCATTTTCGTGTGTTTTTCGTCGAAACGAGCATAGAAACCATATCTATGATAAAACTAAGCTCGTGTCATTGAGCGATGTTTCTGGATTGGACTCGCACGTGAATACACATTTTCTTACATTTAAAATCTTTCTAAATCATACCTCTTAAATAAGCTTTTATTTTTTCATTTTAATTTAAATAATCGAATTGTAGAGCATACTCATAGAAAATTAATTTCGAGAAATCGACAGCTAACTTTTTCGATGGACGTAACTAATAAATAAGAGAAGAAATACCGATCATATACCTCGTGATAATTAAGCGTTCAATTACCATATTGATTGCTGTCCTTGAAAGCAAAGATGTATTCTCTTATTTCGTTACCGTATCAATCTGAATAGCTCGTATTATTAACTCGATTGGAAGAATCAATATTTGTATATTTGTTAATTTAATTATTCATTAATTTTTCAATAATATACTAAACTATCAAAGACGATCGAGTACGTATATCTCAAATATAATAATTTCATTTTTATTTTTGTATGTATAATAAATATTATATAAGTATATATATATATACACATATCTATATAAAATCTTTCTCTCTTTCTCTCTCTCTTTCTATATATATATATATATATATATATATATATATATATATATATATATACATACGTATACAGGATAAAAGAGAAAGATAGATAGATGGATTATTCATTGGAATACATTTGAGAGGATATTTAGATCCAAGAAGAAGATCATTTATATTGGTTGATAAGACCTTGCACTTTCACCAAGCTTACTCGAGATCGTTTATTTACCAAGGAACGTCCTTCGCATTGTTGTACTTGAACTTTCAATCTACGTGCATCGTATTAACGTCTTGTAGACGCCAATCGATTTGTGTACGACTTCGTATAATAACAAGTCTTAGGAGATTTCTTTTGTAACGTAGGTTAACATTATTTGTTAGTTTTCGAAAGTAACATTCCAACATTTTATTCATTCGTTTGTAATCTCGAATTAAAATTAATCTAATTTGATATTGAAATAAAAAAGATATGAGAGGGAAGGAGAGAAAAAATATGAGGAAAAAAAGTCGGGCCACAAACTTTTTCATTCTCGTTACTTTCATATGTATACTGTTTCTATTCTTTTTTTTTCTTTTTTATTATTATTATTATTTTTTTTTCTTTTAACTTAATTAAAAAATTTTTTAATCAAATTCTCATGCAGAATGAATATCGAGCTCGTGCTGCGTTGCGAATTCGTTGGTTCGTTGGTTTCCTTCAAAGTTTTCCATGGAACTTACAACCGCAAAAGGTCTCAAATTCATTAAGTCTCTTCGCGTGTACGTGTATATATAGGCGAGCATACATTGGATAATAATTTTACTTGGCTTGCTAACGGCTGCACTTGATAAAACATTTTCTTGAGAAGCAGCATATTACCTTTTGTGCTTCCTTCTCCCTATCTATCTCTAATTATCTATTTATCTATCTATCTATCTTTGTTTCTCATAGAAGAATAGAGAAGACACGTTGATTTACAACCAATCGGAAGATTCATATTTTTTATGGCTGGAAATTGGCGCGAAATTAAAAATCTTTACGAATCTTTTAATCGCGTCTAAAGGTATTATAACAATGCGACGAAATTTTTTTTTCTTTTTTTTTTTTTTATTTTCTTTTTAACACTGTAACGCATATTTTAATGGAACTTATATTTTTATGCTTTTGTAATCTTTTTTAGATTGCACGAAAAGAAACCGTACGTCTTTTACGTCGACGTGGAAATTCCAAATTTTCGTAGATCTTTAGTCGGATGAAAAATAATGTCCTCACAAATTTATCCTTAATTTTCTTTTAGGTAAATATTTCGATGTGTATTTTAACGAAACGTTTATTTATTTATTTATTTATTTTTTTTATTCAAAATTCTGCGTGATTATATAAAGAATACGTACGTTTTTTATTATGAGAAATTAAAAATTTTCACAGGTTTTTTGTCAAATGAAAAATAATATCTTCGCAAATTTATTTTTAATATCCATTCAGATATTATAATGCGTATTTTAATGAAACTTCCATTTACATTTAAAATTCTCTTCAGATTGCATAAATTGTATAGAAGAAAAGGAAAAAAAAAAAAAAAAAAAAAAAAAAGAAAAAGATATAACTTTCGTTGGTCGCAAAACGTTACGAATTTTTATACGCTCGTTTCGTCACGGCCGAAACTCTTGCCACTTTTATTATGGTTACACGACACGGAGAAAGAGGCAGCTATTACTGTCTCTACGAGTCTTTTAAATTGATGTGCTTGTGGTGGTAGATATTTATAGAATATGCAACAACGAACATACATATAATCCCTGAGCTATCGAAACACGTGTTAACTCTTTGATCAGCGCGAGTAAATAATTTTGTTATTTAGTTTCAGGGGAAGTCTCTCGACGAAATTAGAAATTTTTTATCATGTCCGTTGTATTCCAAGTAATAACAACATAAAGAACGTTCCAATGATTTTTGAATTTCGTTATTATTATTATTATTATTTTTTTTTTTTATTTTTATTATTATTTCATGTGATATGTTCAAAGAATTAATATATATATATATATTTTTTTTTGTTAGGAAGTGTTTCATTGAATCAAAAAAATTCGTATTTTAATCGTTAAAGTAGAAGTTAGGAATCGGTATATAATTTTAAAAAGCCTTTCTCCCGATGAGATTAGAATTTTTTTATTATATTTATTTTATTGTTAATTATGTAATAAAATTTGTAAAAAAAAAAAAGAAAAATTAGTACTTCTCAAAGCTTATTATTATTACTATTATTTTATTTGTTATATTCAAAGGCTTAAATTTTCTTTTAATTATTTAATATAAATATATATATATATTTTTTTTTATAGAAACTGTCTCAATAAAAAAAAAAATAAAAATTCGTACTTCACTTGCTAAAATAGAATTCAGGGATCATCTTGTAGAAAGTTAAATACTGACACATATTAGGATAGAACTTTCTTTGTTCGCTTTTGAACGTCCCCACGAAAAGAAACAGTTTTCAATCTTTTTATTTAGCATTGTATGTATAGTAACGTGCAAAACGTGGGGGTTTGCATTTGCGTGGCACAAATAAAAGAAACGTGGGAGTTACACGAGTCTTTTCTGCGTAATATTGCAGTGGGATTAAACGATGCCTTTTGTTGTGGATTACATGATCTGATGTTCGTGCTATGATTTCGTCGCGATATTGAACGTCACGAAACACGAAGGTGGCTTTTCTCTTAACTTGTATTCATTCATTCATTCATTCATTCGTTTATTCATTATTATTACTAATATTATCAACCTAATCATCATCATCATCATCATCATCATCATCATCATTATTATTATCGCTTTGTTATTTCTCACTAGCTGGGATCATCGCTTTTCAAGCGTATTCGTTATTCCAACGTTCGACTTCGTATTCATAAGCAAATTTAGTACTTTGAAAGTATGGCTTCGTGTTCTTTCGAAACACCCGCATAAATTCGGACGATAAAATAAGATAATAGGATGGGCTTCGATTCGGGAATTTGTGTGTGTGTGTGTTTTTTTTTATTTATATTTTTTGTCATGTTCTGCATATGAATTATCTATCGTGTCCCGTAAATCTTATCTTTCAATGGCTTTGTATAGATACGTATGCTGATTTTCCTTTTTTCTTTTCTTTTTTTCTTTCTTTTCTTTCTTTTTTTTTTTTTTTTTTTTTTTTTTCTTATCGACTTGGAAACGTATATCTCGAAAGCGTATAAAATATTTTAGATTTTGTTTTAATCAATTCTGAAATATATCTCGAGGTATATTTCCAAAAAATTTTTTCAATTCATTTTAAAAATATCTCGAAGATGTATAATATGTATAATCTGAATACTGACTATTGAGATTCTTTTTTTGTGAAAATTTTTTAATTTTAACGTTACTTACTGATTTGAAGAATGGTTATCTTTTTTTTTTTTTTTTGTTATACGATTGTTGGTGTAGTTGAAAAGTAGGAGTTAAGAAGTGGTGACGTTCAGACCGGAAACGTCGTCTCGAGCGAACGCCTTCAACTCCCAGTGATTTCCTTTCTCTTTCTCTCTCTTTTTCTTTTTCTCTGTCTCTTTTCCTCGTATCCTCTTTATCCGATATATCGAAGATGGCACGTACGATACATCTTCCTTCGGCAATGTGCCACGAAACAACTCGAGTAGAATGCACTCATGCTCCTTCTTAACGAGTAAGTAGTAGTAGCTATTTATTCTACTACCTTGTCCCTTTGGTTTTATGTTAGTGGATGCTGGAAAGAATAGAGAAAGGCTCGTGAGAGGAATTTTTAATTGTTCGAGTCGAGTTGGAAGAGGAAGGACTTGTAAATTTGATTTTATCTTAAATTCGTTTGTCGATGAATTCTTTCCTTTTATTCTCTCTTTTTTTTTTTTTTTTTAATTTTTCCTTTTTTTTTCTTTTACAACTTTAATATTATTCTACAATTTTTATTATTTATTCTTTATTCCTTACCGGTTTATAATGTTATTGTTAAATATCCTTAATGAGATGATTATTATTGTTGTTGTTGTTATTGTTATCATTGATTATAATTTTGACGATTATTATCATAATTATTATAGTAATGAAAAGTTCTTTATTTTCGTTAATTCAAACCGAATGTCATAAGTTTTTATTACATTTCAAACATATGATATTCTGCAAATAAAATGAACAATTTAGTATTGAACTGTAAACTTTATTATAACAAATTAATACAAACCTGGAATCCTTTACGAAATTTTTCAGATGCTACGTAACAAACGATCGTAGATACGATAGGGAATATTTTAATGAGTAGATAAACAATTTCCATTTGTTGAATCGAACAACACCACATTGCATCTGGATTTAACGACGTTATTACCTTTGCGATTCTATATGGCACCATAGTGAGAAAAAATGCCAAGACCAGGCCAACTATAAAAAGAAAGAGGAAGAGAAAAAAAGAAAAGAAAAGAAAAGAAAAAAAAAAAAAGATTAGAAACAATTTCAATTAAGGTTAATCTTGATAATGTCATTGTTATCACTTATCAATGTTTTACTTGACAAACGAAAATTATCCAGATCCCTT
The DNA here is from genome assembly GCF_014466175.1 of Vespula pensylvanica. Lineage (NCBI taxonomy): Eukaryota > Metazoa > Arthropoda > Insecta > Hymenoptera > Vespidae > Vespula > Vespula pensylvanica. The sequence goes on from NC_057688.1 coordinate 4,783,559, forward strand.
GATCGCCATTGTCCTTCGATCGATTTGGTCAATAATAGTTCGTAAATGATTGCATAATGAATCAGAACAAGAATTATAAATGGTAGAACCATAAACATGATTGTCGAAGCTGCGAATATATCATGCATGTCGTCTCTTTCGAAATGATCGTAAAGATGTAGTTCCATTGCTGTGATCATGACGGACACCAACCAAACGAAAATTATTCTCTTTATTGTATTAGATAGTTTTGCGAAGTATTCATTTATGGAAATGTGTCTTTCGCAAGAACCGATATAATTCTCGATACTAAGAATCACGATAGTTAATATAGACGAATAGAAACTAACGTGAAAAACGTAGTCGAGATTCATAGGAATATTTAATTCGAAGATCGATCGTAGAATCCTTCGTGATGGCTCGATCATGATTACCAAATTCGAAGCGACCAAACTGATAACGTAACAGCTCGTCGATACTCGTAAAAATGAGTTCAAGGCTACAATGAAGATTATTGATAAATTTAGAGAGACTCCTAGGATCACTAATGATATGTCGATAGCATTTTGATTATATTCGGAAAGAGTTATAGTGATTATGTTGATTTTTGTTAACTCCGTAGTAGTTGTAACTGTTGGATCCTTTCGATATTTCGAAAAGAGTCTTGGATCATTGTAAGTTTCTCCTAGAAACATCACTGAGTTTATAATATATAATTTTTATGATAACTTCGATTCTTAACAAGAAGATAGATGTTAATTTTTACATCGTTATCACGTCAAATCGTTATCGGACTTAATTCCGATCAAATGATCTGTTCCGTCAAACTTAAATTATTCTTTAGATAGTTCAACGTTCAATTAGAATCTTGCTACTGCTTGTTCGCGCACCTGGTTGATACTGAACAACTATCCGTCAGCACTTTGTGGGTTGCACGTCCTTTTTTCTCCCCCACGATTCCTTTGGGAATTTGACACCGTAGAATGTACCTCAAATGAGCCTAGAATGTTGACTATAGTGCGCACGCCCCAAACACGCGACTCTTTCATTTTATAGAGTGCTTGTTTTCAAAGGCGTGGCATATTATACTACACATATCTTTTATCTAAATTTTATATCTAAATTTTGCACACACACACATATATCTATGTATCTTTTTCGAAAAAGAAAAGAAAAAAGGGATGGAAAAAGTCAGATGGGCCAAGGAACGTACATATGAACAAAGGAAAGTTGCTTGACCTTGAAAGTACCATTTCAAGGGTCTCCTTCTCAGTTGAACGAAGCAAGCCAACGTGAAGAGAGCAGAAGATAGAAATAGCATGGTCGGAATAAATCACGATTCATTCTGAGAGCGTTAGTCCTCAGAGAGAAAGAGAGAGAGAGAGAGAGAGAGAGAGAGAAAGAGAGAAAGATAGAAGATGGCGAGGGTGAAAGAGAGATAACGAGAACGGACGACGGAATATCTACGGCTCTTTGCATCCGACTGCATAATGCGAGCTACAGAACGCAACTTCGACTAATCTGAATCTCTGGCATATAGCCAGGTTGGTGCAATATTGGACAGCTTGTGTCTTCGATTTATTTATTTTTATATCTTTCGATCGGAAAATCTCATTCATTCGGTCTGAGAACATGGAGCCATCTTTTTTTACCTTTTTCACATACCATTTATATCTTTCATTCGTTTAATAAGAATTTCTCTTGGGTTTTGATATTTTTGTTTACTAGAGAAAAATATATATGCACATATTTTCTTTTTCCGTTTTATATATTAAACGTAGTATCAAATATAAACTCAGACATAGGTATTTATATATTTATGTATGTGAATCTGTGGAATCACAATCGACATAGAAGTTCGAGGTGGTTACGTGATACAAATTGGATAAAATTTCTAATGATTGCATTTTCTTCGAGTTTACACATTTTTTATTTATTTATTTTTTCTTTTCTTTTCATTTTTAACTGCATCGACTTAAATTTCTTATTTTTTCTCTGCCTCTCTCTCTCTCTCTCTCTCTCTCTCTCTCTCTCTCTCTCTCTCTCTCTTTCTTTCTTTCTTTCTTTTCTTACTGGTACCAGGTGCGAGTTAAAGTCACATTCTTTATTTTTTATCGATTTCGTCGAATTTTCACTTGTTCTTTTTTCACTCTTTCTCTCTCTTTCTCTCTCTCTCTCTCTCTCTCTCTCTCTCTCTCTCTCTCTCTCTCTTTCTCTCTCTTCTTTTCCATCGGATACCTTGATGAAGGGCACATACGGGGCCAAATAAGTGCAGTGGCAGGGCCTTAGGGTCCACAACCGGTTCATGGGCCCTGGCATCGTTACGATGTAACTTAAGCGAGTTTGTAGCCTGCCAGAGGGCTTGCAGGATAATCAGAAGGCAATATTATCGTTCGAGAAGAAAAAAGGAAGAGAGAGAGAAAGAGAAAAAGAGAAAGAAAGAATACAGGTCTTCTCGGCTCAGGTGTGTAGATCCTTAAATTTTTTTTTTCTTTCCTTTTTTTATAAAGAAGAAGAATTTATTCTCATCTATATATATATATATATATATATATATATATATATATATAATACATAATCAAACTGATCTTTTCTTTCTTTTTTTCCTATTAAAATATATAATTCGTGAAATTCGTGAAAATTCGAAGAAAAAGGAGAAAAGAAGTTCGATAAGAAAAGAAGTTGCATAATTAATACAGCTGAATTATTACCAGTCATATTTAATAATTATTCATCGTTCACAAGAGAAAAAGAAAGAGAGAAAAAGGGAGAAAACGAACTACGAGGGTTCATTAAAAAGTCGACCGATCATATTGAATCGAGGCGAGAAGCCACGAGCTATGATAAAATGCTCAGTGACCGGGTAAGCACGCTTCGACGTTTTCTCGTGCGTCTTTCGATTTCATACTCGTGATACCGAAACGAAAATGCTCGCTGACACGGCCATAGTTTTTGTTGCTTCGTTTAAAACGATTTTAAACATTTCTTCGGACTTTTTCACTTCTTTCATTTCTCTTTCTTTTGCTCTTTTACCGGGAAAATAATTAAGTACCGAGTCATCTAATCGTAAAAATGGTGGTTCATTTCTTTCCTCTTTTTTTTTTTTTTCTTTCTTTCTCTCTTTCTTTTTTTTTCCGCAAGAAAGTATTATAATTAGTATTAAATGACACATTCAGTCAAAGACGTAACGAGTTTCTTCTCTGACGCTGACAGTCAGATTGATTTTCGTCTAGCATTTACTCCGTGTTTACGTTAAGACAGGTTTTGCCATTTATTTAACCGTTGAATACTGGACTCGTAGCCAGTCATTCCACCTGTTCGACGAGTTCCATCCAAGCTTGACCGACGTGACGCTCGACCGTTCGTCGAATCATCCTACGATAAGGCTTCTTTTCGCGTTTATCGCTTCCACGCGTTCGTGGATGTGAATAGTGGACCGGTATGTCATGATGTATATCGGTATATGTAGTACTTTCATCGTGATTCCACCGTCTTCATTCAGAAACAAATGTGGAGTGAATACTGCATTGGTTCATTAATAAATTAATTAATATATTTATTATGAATTCATTTTAATATCTCATTTTTTCTTTTTATTTGTAATATTTCTCTCATTTCAACAGTTTCTTTTCCCATCTTAATATTTTTATTTCTATATATATATATATATGATAATTGAATAATGAAATTAAATATTTCCATTAAATTATCTAGAGAATATCATATATTATAAATTGTGATGAATTTTCTTTTTTGATATTTAATCTCAACTTCGATCGTACAGGAAGATGTTTCAATTTCAAACTCTCTTTCTCTCTCTCTCTCTCTCTCTCTCTTTCTTTCTCTTTCTCTCTTTGAATATTTATACGAGATGTTTACAGCAATACGATATTGCAAAAGGACAAAGACAAGACTTGGTAGATTGGAGACATTCGCCGCAGTCTCGTGCTCGCTCAGAGATCCTTTGCATTTCTTCGGTAGCACTGTTACAAGGAGGTAAGACTCTTCAGCGGTATATTTTACTGGCAACCAGTCGAACGAGTTTTTCCCAAAGACCACAAATGCGATGTGCAAAAGTCGACAACATATGATATCTACGTACCTATATATTTCGTACATTATGTCGAGATAAATAAAGGAAAGGTTCGAAACATGCAACGATCAAAAAACTAATATCCTGGCGTCGTGATTACTCTCGTCAAATTCGTGACTACTTGCCAAAGTGGATTAAAGAAGAAAACATCAAGAAGTTTCAAAGTTATACACTATTTGGCTAGTAGCTATGTAAACTTCTACGAATGGATCTTCTTCTTAAGAAGATAACATAAAGATAAGATTCCGTTATTTTCTTAAGTGGAAAACATTCTGTCTCTCTTTCTCTCTGTCTTTCCTTCTCTTTTTTACATTCGAGTATAACTTCGATTCGCTTGTTTAAGAATTCAGAAAGAAAATATTCGATTTCTTTGGCAATCGTACGAACAGTAGAGAGAAACAGGACGCGTATAATTTCTTAGGACTTAGGAAGGAATAATTAATCTAAGGAGAATGTAAATTGTCGAAATTATTATCTAACTTTGTAATTTCAATATTTCCCTTGGAAAATTATTATTATTGTTATTATTTTCTTGGTGTTTCGAGTTATCGTTTGTATATCCGTGTATGCATATCTAGTATGCACAATAAATTGACGAGAATAATGTGAGAAACGTTGGATATATAAGTTTCGAGCATCGGTTCACAATCGACCGTAGGCTCTCACGTTTCTTGCTGACTCTTGCAGCCACGCGGTGCTGTTAAAAGCACGACTCTCTTCCGTTCTACAAGATGAACTGTCACGTTTCCTAGTGCTATCGAGAAAGTCTTACTAGAACACAGACTTCACTTTGGCGGCCTGGATAACTTTTTGTTGGAATTCTTCTACTTTTCTCCCTCCCCCCTTTTTTTTTTTCAATTTTCTGTTTTTCTTTTCGTTTTTGACTCTGTTATTTAATGATTATATAGTTTTATTATTAACGAAGTATCGTTCATGTAGCACACGATAATCTCTAAGATTCTAAATTACTAAAACATAGACTTCACATTGACGACCTGAATAACTTCTTACCCCCCCCTTTTTTTTCTTCCTTGATTCATTCATACTTGACTATTTTGTTTAATGATTTATCTACTACCTGTTTATGTAAATAATTTCTTAGACGTTCGATTAAACTCATTCAAATTCGACTCATTTATTTGATGATAACGTGTTTTTATTATTAACAAAGTATCATCAAAGCGTCATGAAATATGTAGCACATGATAATGAACTCGAAATTATTCGTACCTACATACCTTTGAACATTCAAATTATTTTGTTATCGTCGTTGGAAGTTAAAAGAAGATTCGAAAGGATGCGGAGAAGAAGGTCGAGAAAGAAAACGTATGGTCGACGATCGTCTATAAATATGCTCGCTTACCACCATTGTCATTCAGAACAACATAGCTTTGTTACGTTACCACTCGTAACACGTACCTACTGTTTGGCCGTGAAGACAGAGAAAAAGAGAGAGGAAGAGAGAAAGAGAGAGAATAGATATAGTATTTTATAGCGGGACGATGGTGTCTTTTTTAAATTATTGTAGTTTCTTTCAGATTATTTTTCACTTAGACTTTTTTTTCCTTTAGTATTTAGGCTTATTCTTAAGTTTCTTTTTTTAATATTTTTTTTTTTTTTTTTTTTTTTTATATAGGTTTTTGAGTTAGTAATTTTTTATGATAATAAAATTTTATAATATCGAAAAGAACATATAGACGTTATATTCATGTATATATATATATTTATTTTGTATATATATGTATTATATATATAATTATATTATATATGTAATTGGTAATATTAACAATATATAGTAGTCGTGGATAAAGTAGCGAGTAAAACGTACTTCTATCAATCCGGTATGGTCTAGTGGCTAGGATACCTGGCTCTCACCCAGGAGGCTCGGGTTCGATTCCCGGTACCGGAATGAATTTCTTTTTTTATTTTTTTTTATTCGTATTTATTTAAAAAAATATTTTATTACGTTTCGAAAAATATTTTTTTTATGTTTCATCTTTTTGATAATAAATGTCACGTTTTAGTATCATTAAATCATTGCCAATCGGCTATTGCATAGTATGCCAATTTTATTAGATAATTTTTTATAATAAATGATAATCGTTACAAAAATATAAAAAATTTAGAAAAATTAACGATACATCGAAATTAAACGGACACCATTCAACGTAATAAAAATTATCGTAATAACGATTAACACAGTTTTACAGTTTAATAATGACATAAGTTGACGATATATAAAATTTCATTAATAAGTTACAATAAAATTTTCTTTACAATATTATATCATTTATTCAATTATTCGTCGTAACATTTTTAGTTAAGAAATTTCATTTATCGATTCGTTTAAATTCCATCAACTTTATCTGAAATTCTATCAGACTGTTAACAATACTTTTATCGAAGAACCCATATCGGTAGAGAACGTTAATTAACGAAACGTTTGGAAACGATCGAAACATGTGTCGCCATTACCTTGTTTGATAATTCAATAATCATGGCATGAGACTGTATTTGTTAGACATAGTAGGTACCTATATAGTGTCTACAGACGTAAACGTTCGAGGTGGAAACTCTCAAAAAGGATTCGTTTCCGTGCAGGAAATTGTCAAGGACTGTCCCCCGAAGCGATAACTAGTAACTGGAACGAACGGATGGTTACCTTCGGCGTCTCTCTTTCAGTCGCGAAAGAATTGCTTAATTAACAACGAGACGGAGTTAAATAATTCGATTCATCTATTTTTCTTTTTCCTTTACATTTCTATTTTACTTGGTTGGTATTTTTATTAATTAACGATAAGTATTTCGTAAAATAAACGATCACTATATATAAATATTCTGCTCAGTAAAAATAAATAATCAATTGTTAAAATGGTATCAGTATTACGTCATATTACGTACTGATATTTTATTATAAATACTAACGACGCGGTTAAAAATACTGATCCAATAAATAGCAGCCTTTTTCTCTATTGTTTAATCGTGTATTCTTTTTCGATCTTTCATTGAAAATTATTTGACTAGAAATACAGGAAAATGTAATCGAGGTGACACGATAGACGATCCTAAATATATTTATTTTTTTTTCAATAGATGAAATTATCGAATACGAAAGATTCACGGTCATCTATTATCTCGTAGAATCGATCGGTCACTCGATAATCTCGATGTATATATATGTATATCCGTCGAACGTGTACAAAGCTTTCAATGGAGTCGATTGACTCTCTTGTTATCGAGAAAGGCTTGGCTATATTTCGAGAAGATAGGAAACAATTCTATTATTTAACAATGTAATCCCTCAATCAAGTTTACAAATGAAGTTACGATGCAAATTTCGAGTTCGTTCTGTTCCTTGTTATTTATTTATTTATTTATTTTTTCCTTTTGATTTTGATAGATGATAACGACGTAGTTCGATCGAAAATGCCTATCATCATGGGACTACAGCAGCAAGCGACATCCCAAGACACCGTTGACTTCCCTGATTATTTAAAATCGTCTGCGCAATATCATCAGGTTCACGGAAGTCTATCCCAAAACGAACAAAAGTCACCTCACAGGGATCACAACACGAGTTTTACCAGTACAAAGGGTTTACTCAATGGACCAGGTCAAAACAATTGTTTTCTCAACAGTGCAGTACAGGTGAGTAATTTTTTTTCAACGTATGTAACATCTAGACACGTATAACTCCATTTTCATGAGATTTCGTTCTAGTCTCGAGACACGTGCGCCTGCTGATATGAAACCCGTTATTCGTATATGTCGTCTAGGGGCATAGCGTAGCTCTACGTTAAAGTCGAACAGTCGTTGACTTACTTTCTATCGCGATCGATTTCTTGTTTTTTTTTTTTTTTTATTTTCTTCTTCTACTTCTTCTTTTGCAAAATAAACTTGAAACTTCTTTTTTTCTTTTATCATAATATTTTTTTATTTAAAGGGAAGTTTTTTTTTTTTTTTTTTTTTTTTTTAATTGAGAAAAAGTCTGTTCGTTTTCTTTTCTTTTCTTTTCTTTTTTCATTTCTTTCTTTTTTTTTTTGTGAAAGGAACAGTAAAGCTTGCATTCAAATTTTTTCGTATTCAAATGAGCAATCGCATAAACTTGTAGGTTCTCTTTGATTCTTTTCGCCGTTATTTTTTTTTGTGCCTGGGTGAAGGTTCTATCGTCTTAGGAAGTCTCGAGACAGACGGCACAGTGGTCATGTTACTCTTCGGATTATAAAAACGTTCGTCGTTTTCGTGCCGATTTTAAAGTCGAACGAAAGGTCAAGCGCATTTCTGTTCGTGACATTGTGCCGCGCGAAAAAGTAGGAAAAAAAAATGAAATGACTCAAATATAATGTTATTTCTATGCCGAGGAAATAAGAGAAATATTTTATTTCAAGGGCATGTATGTACCTTTATGGCTTATTTAATAATACTTGTTTTAACACATACGTTTAACTATACTTAATAATTTTTTAAAGATAATCGATTACAATATGTGTAATCTGAATGAACTAAAAAAAAAAAAAAAAAGGATATTCCGTATACTACAAAGAAAAACTAAAGATTGATATCCAAGGTCTCTAATTAGATTTCTTTCTTTTTTTTTTCCTTTTCTTAGAAGTTGCATTTCTAATCGTCCAATCGTTAGGATTCGATTAGTTAGTTATCGAGTAGTAGATATTTGTTGGATCTGCATGGAGCACGCGTTAGCTATACCGCGTCTTACGTGACACGCGATACAAGTGTTTTAAGCGTAAACCGCGTACGCAGCCAGGGTGTGGTAACTACTTTGTCTCGTGTTACGAATAGAAAACGAATGCATAGGTGGTAATTCACCGCACGGTTCTACCGGTACATCAATATCGATGGATAGATTCGTTGGTTAATTTTTAATTAGATTTCTTTGATCATTGATAGCTTTTGAAATATCGAAAATAAATTAAATATTATTTAAATAAAAAAAAAAAGAAAACAACATATGTTGATAGATAGCTTGATAGATCGGTTTGTAACTTTAATTTCATTGATCATTGATAATTTTCGAGATATCGAAGATAGATTTTAATATTCCTTAAAAAAAAAAAAAAAAAAAAAAAAAAGTGTCGATAGATATAAGTAGATACGTCATAATCGATAAAGATTATTCTTTATCGTACGTAAATAAGTGATATAATATACTTAGTTAGTTATTGATAGACATAATCAAAATAAATTGAACATTATTTAAATAAAAGATTATGTTAATGAATTATGTAGATTATAGGAAAGACAGATCCTCGACGGTCGATCGATCATCTTCACTTTATATCCGAGTGACGTGCTAAACATAAATGATAAGCAAAAGCGTAAAGTTATTTAATTAATAACAAGAAGGTATATATAACTTAAGAGAGTTTCATCCCAGACGATGAATTTCATCCTTGAACGATCGTGCTCGACTCGTTTCACCGGAACGTGCACAAGACGTCGTCTGCCAAGCAAGCTTTGTGTTACAACCAGTAAACCAACACGGATACAGATACACAGACATATATATATATATATATATATTTCTTTTTTCTACGAGAAACCAACACATAAGTTTATCTCCGAGCGTAAATATCTCTATTCTTGAGTTTAAATCCTGATAACGTATCACTAATGACAAGACAAAAATGTGGAAAGAATGTTTCAGGTAAAGCTTGTGTCACGTGGTATAAAACACCGCTTCGTCTCCCATCCGTAAACATTCTTTGCTTATATTAAACTAAAGGATAATTGCTAACGATGTTAAAGCGAGAACGAAAGTGTTACAACCAGTGCACGTGACTTGATTTACGTCAACTACATTAGTAATCAGCTTAGCGAATGCTAGAACATCATGTATTGACTACTCAATCTCTAGTGATTATTACATGTTTCTATTCTGCTCATTATTATTTATTATTATTATGTCTTTGGTAATGAAGTTTAATAGATATTAAAATTTGACATCGATTTTAAATTCATTTAGACAGAGTTTATGATGATTCTATTGACAATAATGTTGGTCATTGTATCTTTATCGATAGGAAATCGTTCCAAGTATTGATCGTTTATGTGTGAAAATACTGTAATCAATTTTTTCTTCTTCTTCTTTTTTTTTTTTTTTTTTTTTTTTTTGGTAATTTTAAGAGATTATCGATGCAATCCATCTGCCGGCACGAGACCGAATTGCACCTGACCCAATCTTCTTCCTTCGAGGATTTTGCTTTTGCGATTGGTAGCAGACGTGCTGTTGTTGGACGTGCCAGAGCACGTGCCGTCGCTAGGAAACAGCTGCTTCATGATAGAAAGGCTGATGCAGATGCGTCTTCTCGAGCTTCTTAAATAATAAGACGTCCTACGCTTTACTGATGTCATGAATTAGTTGCGAAGGATAACCATCTGTACTTTTAAGATTTTCTTCAATACCTGTTGATCGGCCGATACATTTTCTCGTTCCAGATGAGAAGAGTGCTACATTGTCTTTACATAAAATTCTACTTTGGATATAGAAACGTAGGAATCAACAGGTTACCAAAGTTCTTGAAATTTTCTAGATATCCATCTATTATATCGAAGATTTCATCGATTCAATTTTATCTTATATACGTATATAAACATATATATATATATGTATGATTTTTTAAAGATACGTTTCGTTCGTATACCCAACAATTCTTACATAATCGTTCGAGGAGTAATCTCATCCAAGATAAATAGCCTGTTAAATTTGTAGGCGAGCAAAACGAAGACGGTGAACTAAAGTCGTCGAGCTGTAATGATGAGTTTCCACGGTTAATAGACGTGTCAGGGTCGGAAGAAGGAATCAGGAGTGTCTTGATGACCCTAAAGGGTCTCAGGCTTAATGTCATAAGTCGCTGGCCCATGAATCCGGGACTCGTTTCGGGGACAATGCAAGAAGGCGGTAGATCGTTTGTAGTAAAAAAAAAAAAAAAAAACAGACAGAGAGAGAGAGAGAAAGAGAAAGAGAAAGAAAGAAAGAGAAAGAGAAAGAGAGAGAGAGAAAGGAATAATAAAGAAAGAGAGAGTAATCGTTCTCAACCCTCGAGGAAAAACGTTCGCGCATGTCTAATGGCGGATGGAACCTGCTACGCAATTCGGACTTGGGGCAGCAGGTGTATGGGAAGCAAACTAACTTCTCTGACTCATCGCCAGGTGATGAGCTTGCCTTGTTCAGGAAGGAACCGGAAGCTATCGTGCGCGTAAACTAAACCGTTTCATTTTCTTCGTCTTCTAAAAAGCTTTCCTTTTTTTGTTACGTTGGTTATTTCTTCTTCTTGTCTTAGTATTTCTTTTTCTTCTTTTTTCTTTTTTTTTTTTTTTTTTAGAAAGAGAGGGAGAGAGTCGGCAATGGGACTGATGGATATTAAAATTCATCGTTGAAAGCTTTTCTTTCTCTGTTTGTTAATTAATTTTTTTTCTCGTCTTAATTTTTCTTTCTTTTTTTTTTTTTTTTGAGAGGGATGAGGAGGTTTGGTGATTATGGTGAATATTGAAATTCATCGCTGAAAGCTTTTCGTTCTTTGTTCGTTGATTATTTCTTTTTCTAGTCTTATATATATATATATTTTTTTTTTTAAAGAGGCTAGAGGAAGAGAGAGAGAGAGAGAGAGAGATTGAAGTTGAATAAATATTGAAATTCATCATCGGTAATGAAAAATATTTTCAATAAAATTTGAAATGGTTCTAAATATTTGTTATTTTCTATTATCTATATATAGAATAATAGGAACGTTCGTTAACGTTTACGTAGGAAAATTAGTTTGATCAGGATTATATCACGATCGAATAATATTTTGTTTTAAGGTACGTGCTAACCTAGATTTAAAATTTTATGATCCAGTTCTTGGAAGGAGACTTAGCTTGTATGTGTCCCGGTGTTATCGATCCTCCTTGCGCACTCAGGTGAATCTATAAAAACTGAGTGCAATGGGCGAAGGGACACTCGAAAGATGTAGTTGTGGTAGAGACGAATGTAAATAAGTATTTGTGTAGGTAAGACATGAACGTAAAGATTGTGTGTGGGGGAGGAAGAGGAGAAGGAGGAGGAGGATAAAGTAAGAAGGGGAGTTTTACGACTAACACAAAGTAGACTCTAGACGAGAGAGAGAGAGAGAGAGAGAGAGAGAGAGAGAGAGAGAGAGAGAGAAAGAGAAAGAGAAAGAGAAAGAGAGAGAAGGACGACGTCTTATTCTTTCTCTTATCCTTTAGCATAAAAATTACATGTGGGAAAACTCCACGATGCGAGACTGAGAAACGCGTGCGTTCGATCTCGAGTTCGCACGTGCAGTAGTGTTGTTGGCTTTGCTTAGGAATAGGAACACATTTACTTACATGATTCACCAACACCCACGTATCCGCCAGATTGTCGCCTGTTAAACCGATTTAACACGTCTGTTGCTCCTTTCAGGGATCGACGATCTTTTTATCATAGGAAAGTATCTTGACAATTTCAAAATGATCCTCGTAGAAACGTAATAATATCATAATACATCTAATACATTTAATACATCATAATAATATTATAAGATAACGAGTATTAGCATAATGATAGTATATCGATATAGTTAGTATTATATAGTAAAATTAAATATGTCATTCATGATGAATAATTAACAATTGTTTTCTACTTGGCATGATTCTTAATATCGGAACGCATATATCAGAATTCATCGATGATCTATTCTGTTTATTATTGTCAGTCATGTCCGATTAGGGGAGCACGACTGATCCTGAAATACCTTAGGGCAAAAGTATCTCAGGACATTGCTGGTTAGAAGACTGACTCCTCACGCATGGCCTAGCGTGCTAATTCGAGTGGCTCTAGATCAAGGATCTATCTGAGTTCCTATCTTCGTGCTCCAGCGATTCCTCTTGCAAAGGGAGAGGATCAGCCTGTGAAATCTAACGCTCTCGTCGCTTCGACGATTCCACGTACCTTTCCCGTGGGTCTTATACGTCAATCTCATTCTTTCTGTCTCTCTTTCTTTCTTTCTCTCTCTCTCTCTCTCTCTCTCTCTCTCTCTCTTCCTCTCTCTTTCAATCTCTATCTCTCTTTCTTTTAGTGGACCAGAACCGTCCCACTCATCTCGTGTTCTGGGTAAAGAAGAAGAACGAAGGGCTATCGTATCTCTCTTCTTCCTATATTATTCAGTCGTATACGTGAAAGGAGATTTATCTTGGATTTTATATATGAAGTATCTTTGAAGAATTATACTTAATTCTTTTATTATCGAAGTTTGAAAATTTTTCTTTCAAAAAAGAAATCATATATCTTTTGTGCGATGTTAAACGTTTAGTATTTTTTAATATCGCTTTTTTTTCTCTATCTTTTTAATATATCCATCATATTTAGGCGTATTATATCGTTATTATTTATCTGTTTTATATTATGTTATTTATCTGTTTGGTATATTTTTTAATATTGTTTTATTAACGTGAAATGTTATATATTCTCTTTCTATTGAATCTTTTCTGTCTGCTTTCTTTTCTCTTTCTCTCTTTCTCTCCGAAGAAGGCTATCTTATTAAGAAACAAGCTATATTTGTTTGTTAGAACGAGTATAATCTCCTCGGTGAAGTAAGTCTGCTCAGTCTTGAACGATCTACTTCTTTATGCTGATATCATTGACGTCATCGTCTTCTTCTACACCCACGCGAACGAAGGAGACATACCATTAGTAGATCTCATTGCGAAAACGATAATGCCTGGATAACATGACTCACGGCTTCGAGGATCGTATCCTTGAATGAGACTGCGATATCTCCGAATAAAAGTGTCTTCGTCGATAAACTAACTAATTGAATCTGGCCGTTCAAAAATATTTTATGCAATTCTATGAGATTATCATTGAATCGATAATACTATTTTTCTCATTGATTAATTTTATTCAAAAATTCTTCTGAAAGTATATTTAAGCTTGTGATAATACTGTATAATTATATTCGATATATATAATATGTTATTGTGTACATAATATGTATACATCATATTTCTCATTTATACGCGTGTATATAATAAATATACGTATGTATAAATGAGATATCAAGAAGTAAAAAAGAATTTTTTTTTTTTTTTTTTTTTTTTTTTTTATTCAAAATGTCGACCGAATAATTTTAAATCATTCCAAATGATACGATGTGTGTGTGTGTGTGTGTGTATTAGGATACGTAGTTTGGTTTATTCTAAGACTGTTAAAGCAAGCACGTGGCTTTTGAACTTCAAACGGGAATATCCAAGGCGTGGTTCCGAGAGCAGGAAAAGGAAAGATAGTAATAGAAAAATAAAATCAAAGCGACGATCAACGAGTTAGCAATAGAAACGAACTCGTTCCTGGTTCTTGCGGTTTATCTTTCTTTTCTCTCTTCTCTTTCTTTCTCTCTCCCTCTTTATTTTTTTCTTTCTCTATCCTTTTTTTTTTTTACAGTTCGCTAGATACATTCCCATGTTTCAAGGTTCAACGAGAAAACATAATGTAGCGATCCGTCAGCATGACTTTTGACATATTTGAAAGGATTCTTTTTTAATGATTAGAAGAGAGAAGTCATCTCGTTTGAATACTCAAAGCTGTCAATTATGTTTCAAAGTACTTAAGGGATTACATACACTTAGTCGATTCGAAGAAAGGCCATTTTTATATTCTTTTTTTTTTTTTTTTTGTATGTAATTCATTTCATTAATGCTTGGTAATGTGTATATTAAGAAGTATTCTTTAACGAAGAAAACTTGTTGGAGTTGTATCAACGTCTGTCAAATATTTATAATGCATCCTTAGGATTATCAAAAATAAAAGAAAAGCAAAGATATCTTGCAGTACCTTCAACTACATTAAAATTTTTTATATAAATTTTCAATAGTATTTTAATAATTAGAAAACAAATAGACTGTGGTCCTTAAAAAAAAAAAAAAAAAAAATTCATACGACGAGGATTAAATAATGATATTCATTGTCAATTTTCATTGAAACCGATTCAATAATTTTCAAGATATCATTCGGACCGATTTGTAGAACATAACTTTAAGAAAACATCGTTTAAAGTTTATGTAAAATGTAATGTTGAATTCGGTAGGCTAGTCAACCTTGTAAACTTTGGAAATTTTCTGATGAAATTTTTAAAGGATTATACTATCGAGAAAATAAAAAAGGGAGAAATATTGTTGAAGAATCGACATATTTTTTCTTTTTTCTTTTTTTCTTTTTTTTAACTTTTTAGATATATGTAATCCCTTTAGAAGTATTTAAGTATTTTACTTTTCTCTTTTCCTTTACACTTTCTTAAGCATCTTGAAGATTTGAAAGAGAGAGAGAGAGAAAGAGAGAGAGAGAGAGAGAGAGAGAGAGAGAGAGAGAGAGAGAGAGAGAGAGAGAGAGAAAAGAAAAAACTTAACACGAATTAGTTTCTTCAGAACAGTAAAATCTGAGGTCAAGCTCATCTTTCTCCCTTGGAATACCAGAGTTAATGACAATGATTCAAAAGACTCTTCTTATTTCTGGCTCGTGCCAATCGTTGCAATGGCGGATAATTTGAGAAGAGGGAGAGGGGAAAAAAAAAGAAAGAAAAAAGAGAGGGAGAGATAGGAGAATAGATCCCCTTTCATTTTCAAAGAACTCTCGCGGAAGTACTTCCTCGTAAAACGTTGACTTTATGCGTCTGATTTTTCGCTCCAGCATCCTTTGGCATTCCTAGCTGGCTTACTTTACGTTTTATCCTTACGTTTATACGTACGTTTGCTTTTACCTTGGAGAAAATGGCAAATCGCAGCAATTTCTTCTTTACTTCGCGACACCGTCCACTCAAGCTAGTCTACCTTGGAGAAAGAAAAGTAGCTTGAGTAAACGTTTATATTTATCTCTCTTTCTCTCTGTTACTCTTTTTCTTTTCCTTTTTTTTTTTTTTTTATACTTTTTATTTTTCTCTTCATCTCTTGGAATTTCGATAAAAACATCGTGCATTTAAGCGGTATCTCTTCAAAGCATCGTTGCACAGTGTCAAAGTTTCTTTTTTTCCTTTCCGAACAAAAACTACCATTTCTACCTCCTTCTATTTGTGCACTTCTTAGATTTTTATGAAGAAAAGTTTAAATTAGGATCATAATATTTATCTCGTTAGCAGTGCTTTCGATGGGTAAAGATATTCTTGTTGATCCGTTGATCAAATATAACGAATAGCGAATGATCGTGAATACTTTATAGCTTCTGTTATGATAAAAGAAAAATAAAAAAACAAAAAAAAAAAAACGAAAGAAAGAGACTACATCATGTGTTTCTATAATTCATATTATCACAAAAAAAAAAGTTACATTTTCTAAATGATCCTTTTCTTGTATTATCATCATCATCATCATCATTATTATTCTTATTGATTAATTTTCATACGAAACTTTCGGCATTCTCTTGTCCGTACTATTTCACATTTAATCGAGATAAATTTTATTCGTCGATAAAAAAAAAAAAAAAAAAAAAAAATTTGCGCTCGATTTTAATCTGCGTTAAAATCATTGGAAAAAAGAAGATGAAGAAGGCAAATATGAAACTTCTTTGTACTTACCGGTTGAGCAAATACGTACATACACGTTCGTAGGAGACGATGCGGAGTCTCTTTTCCCCCTTTCGAGTTTCGAGTCCCGTGGGAATCCTCCGACTTGGAATTGTTTGTATCAGAATTAACGCCAGACGGTTGTAATCGTCCACGTAATTTCGTTGCTCTCACGAGTTGCCGCGTCAACGCCCCCGCCATTATGCGCGATTTGGTAAGGTAATGTACTGCGATAAGTTTGATAAGATCATTTCTAACGAGCGTAGTAACTTGAAGAGTCATTTCTACGTAATATCGTTCATGACCTCTTTACTGTCGTTTCGATTTTTTACCTCATCTATCTCTTCTCCTTCGCGTTATTATTACATTACTGATGGCTTCGCGATAAATCGTTTTTTTTTTTTTTTTTTTTGTATAAACTTTGATCAAGTTAATAATCAAAGTTCATTAACACGATCCCCCTCCTGTTAACATTAATTATCAATGTTAATGAACTTCGATCATTAAAACGATAAAACTTAAATTGTCAGTAAGAATAAAAAAGAAAAAGAAAAATATAAATTTTCAATTAATCAATTACCAAATCAGTTTAGATTTCCCAAGAAACCAATTATCAATCCAGACAATCGTAAATCATATAATCGAATCTTTGAGAAAAGAATTAATGATTAAAGAAGTGTTTATTATGGGGTCACGGTAGTTACGTTACGTGGGAGTCAATGATATATGACGCTTATGAGTCGACATTGAAGCAGGAACTTTGATTGTTTTCTTTATTCCGAGTTTTCACGATTACTTGGAAGAAGGGATCGATCGATCTGTACATCCAAGTTATTAATTTAGTTTGTAATCAAAATAATAGATTATCTAATGAAAATGAATAGTAATAGAATTTGATGAAAATCAAAGATGATGGATCGTCTAAGGTTAGATCTAAAGAAACCGTGCCAGGTTTGCTCGATTAGGAGCGCGGGAAGAGTGTAGATTGTAATAATTAAGGGCAAAGCGTTTCTTTAATCTAGTGAGACGTACAAACTAACCGACAGAAGTGAAAAGAGAGAAAGAAAGAAAGAAAGAAAGAAAGAAAGAAAGAAAGAGAGAAAAAGACAGAGAAGCTCGAGGGTATTGTTCATCAGATCAATCTCTATGCTAACTAAAACAGCAATGTTATTAAAGAAGTGCTCGTGAAGCGCCAGCTCTCACGTGGCTCAACAACCGTGACCACGTGGTAAAGCGATAGTAAACGTTGAAGAGATAGGAGCCATGACGATGGCGGTTGAATGGAAGATTCTAAAGTCAGAAGGAAGAACAAGCTAGCTAGCCGGTTGGAGGGACTCACGAAGGGGAATCAGAGAGCTTCGCTCTAACCGGAAGTCGCTACCGGAACAACTTCTCCTTCGCTAGGTTCACATGGTCGTTGTGTGCTACTCTTCCCTGAGGTCAAGATAATTTTCATCGGTCACAGGTGCGCGCGAACGCGTTGTCGTACAAAAAAAAAAAAAAAAGAGGAAAAAGCGACCTTTAATCCTATTACTATCTTAATAATTTATTACTTCAATAAGTTCATGAGAATTTTTTTGGATAATTAAAAATTTGATTTATCAAACGTTTTATATTGTTTTTTTTTCTCTAAAGATAATCAAAATTTGATTTCTTTTTTTTTTTTTTTTTTTTTCCCAAGGAATTTTTTCGTCGAATTTGTTTGGGAAAATTGGTACAATTTATGTTTCAAATTATGTCGGTAGACTTCTTTGATATGATAATGAAAATTTTCTTTGAAGGATCTTCATCGTATTTCTCTTGACAAAGTAGCAAATTTTTTGTTAGATTGTTCCTAAGTGATACTACGTTCATGAAAGATGAGATAAATTTATATTTAAATCTATCTTGATTTTTAAAAATTCGGATAGATATCGTTCCATAGATTTTTATTTTTTTTTATTTTACTCTCTGTGTTGGTTACGCCTGCGTGCACCATAAACTTTTAACACGGATCATTAACTCAACGAGCCCTTTGGCTTTGGAAGGGCGTGTTCTCACGGACGATTCACTTCACTGGAAAAAGATTTGCTTTTAATGGAATTAAAGCTTTTAATGGAGTATAACTTGAAATTGTCTTTAAAAAAAAAAAAAAAAAAAAGAAAAAAAAGAAAGAAAAAGAAAACCAATTAATTTTCAATAGAATGTTACGATGAAATCTCTGTTGAAATGAACGGATTGATACACGTGGTGATAGAAGAAATAAATAGGTCGGCATATAATATGCGTGACGTGCGGTTAATGTTGATTTAACATATTTAAATACCCCTTAAGGCATGAACAGGTGTACGCATAGAAGCTTTCGCAATATACCTCCGAGCGATATCCCATTTTACTCGGGTTAATTAAAAACCCCCCATCGTCGATGTAAATACGAATGAGATTCTAACTTGGAAGATTTTTCTTACCGATTTTTTTCCTTCAAATGAAAATACTGATTAGTGTTACAGATTTTATCCAATAAAAAATACATTACAACATGAAGCAATGATAGAAGAAAAAGAAGCAAAATTATAGAAAATGTATTAAAATTGAAATTGGTAGGATACATTTATTTAAATACATAATTATTTATCATACATAATAGTTACTATTAAATATACAACGCAAGAATAATATATATCGATCAATAATACTTGTTACGCCTGTACCGATGCAACCACGCATACAGCATCGCATTGCGAGCATTGAAGTTTCTCTCAGGCGCTTCTCGAACGCTTCTCGAGATCAACAAAGAATCACGTACTTAGATACTTTATCTAATTATTCATTCTTTCCATACAATGAAATACAATCTTTCGATCAACGTCGATCTACAAAAACGATCAAAACTTGTTGCAAGTTTTATACCGTCGCCTCGTTAACATCACTTCCATGTCTCATCGATGTTATTTGATCCATGCGATAGAAACAGTATGCCAACGTTGTTTACGCTAAAGCACGCGCCATCCACACCCTGACATGTATAAATGATACACGATGACTATAAATTATTTCGGTACATTCAAAGATTACGATTATTTCCTATTAAATCTCTTGACATTTTTTTTTTTTTTTTATTTCATGGAAAATTTATCAATCTGACGTCGTGCTAACTTGAACGAAGAAATTAATAATAAGATAATACGTTTAAAATTGTTGTTACGAATTGTCGACGATTAGGATGCGGATTTAATATCGTATTAAAATTATGACTGACATAATTTACGATAGAATCAAATGATTAAATCGATTCAAAATTTTTTATAAAAATTGTCAATCGTCATAGCCGTGATAGCTACGAAGATCGAATCTTTAATCGGTGTCACATAAATTCGAAAGCAACTCTCGTACGTATACTCCGATACGTGTCACTCGTGTGTGATGACGCGTTATATACACACATATACGCAAACACACATCTAGATACGTATCGAACGTTCACGTTCTTCTAACGTGCACGTGAAACGTCGCAATACCAGCTGTGAGTAGTACTACGATCGACGGTATCCCGTCATTCAAGATGGCGCATGAGGGTCAACATCCTCCCGCCCTGGAGAACGGACACTCCAGCAAAGCTGCTGGACTCTTACTTGCTCAATCACAAGCAAAGGCCGCTTGTTGGCGCCACAATCGTACGTTTTTAACGGAAACTGGTTTCTTCAAGCTTCGACCGACCATGGTCCTCCAATCGCTGAGCTCTCGCTTGACCTCGGTTCCTCTATCCTCTGAGAAGAGACAAAGCGACGACTCAGACTCTCTCGTTGGAACCAGTTGGATGATGGTCCACGAGTTCAACCCTTGAAATAATATATTTTCTTCAGATTTCACGATGTTATCTTCTCGCAAGGATAATCTTTCCGTGATGCTGTGATTACCTTAGGATTTTTAATTCGAAAGAAACAGGTATATCATTGGATTTTTTATCAAATTGATCTTTAAACCTAGCTTTCACATGATTCATTGATAATGTTAATATCAATCGATCTTTGACTTTCTTTTTGAAAAAGTTCATACAGCAGACATATGGTATCATACGACAAGACGGATATCATTGTATTTCTAATAAATTTTATTAGCTAACTTTCACGCGATTCATTAAAAATGTTTTTGCTAAAGGATCTTTGAATTTTTGTTTTTTTTTTTTTTTTTTTTTTATTATTTATTTTTTCTTTTTCGTCGAGAAAGTTAAGATCGATAATTGAGAAGTAGAAAACATACAATAGATATAATAACGTGAAATTATTTCTTTTTCGATGGCAAAGGAAGCGTTAAAAAACGCATAAAGGAGCAAACTTACCACTGGGTAATTACTTAGTAGATAATTAATTATTCACCGGGTAGCACATCGGAGCGATAACGATGTTAATTGCAACCAAAGAGTACGAAAGAGTCGTCGAGTCTCACGCCTACTCGTTGGAGAGATGCATCCGCCTTGCATTCGTTCTGTAAGATATAAATAAATTTACAGCATTAATAACTCAACAATTGTTTCTTCGCCTTCTGAAAAATGTCATATCTCAAGAACAATGGCGGTGAGCGCGGGAAAGCAATTGAAAGAATTTCTAAGGATTGTCGAATGGTAAATATTCCTTGGTGATTTCAATGCCGACTATGCGATGGCTCTTTCTATCTCGTTCTCTTTCTTTCTCTCTCGTTTATTCAAAAAATTTAATCGAAAGGAAAAACTTTTCTTCTCTGATTATTTGAGAAAGTTTTTTTCTCAACATCACGTCGATTCGTACCAAGTTCGAATCCTTTCCCGATGAATTAACTTCGACAGGTATATCCTTGAAATACTTGTTATTACTTGGAAAGACAATTTTCGCTCTCGAGATATCAAAATTAAAATCTTTATGTAATAACGTCATTTAAATATTAACACTTTTCCTTGAAACGTCACTTAACTACCCTCTTTTTTTTCTAATTGAAAAAAAAAGAAGAAGAAGAAAAGAGAAACAAGATGTCCTTAAATTATTTTCAATGAAATAAAAAGAATATACATCTATTTTTGGCTAAGTAAGATAACAACCTGGATCGTAAACATGGAAACGCGCGGTTCAGTTTGGCGAATCCCAACGACGACGATGCAATACACACTTTTACTCCAGTTTGAATCGTAAAACCGGTTTTCTCTCTCGTAACAGACCACGCTAGCCTCCTTTGGTACATCGTAAGTGTCCTCCTTCTTCGTCTCTCATTTCTCTCGCTTCTCGTGGAACCAGTTCTCCTTCGAGTATTTCTTCTTCTATTATTTTTATTTTTTCGTCTCCCTTTTTCTCTCTCTTTCTTTATTCTTCACTCTCTGACTATTTCACATTCCCTGTCTTTCAGTAACTTAATTTTAATTTTTTCAAAATTCAACATCGATTCTTGTTTTTTTTTAATGCATGTACCAAATTTTCAATAGTTGTTGGTTTGAACAGTTAAAAATATTGTCAATGGCACGATGTTAGATATCTTTATTAATTCACATATTACATGACATCTTGGATAAACAACAGCAAGGACATTTTGTTTCTATTAATTCGAAAGTACTAAGAAAAGATTACACCATACTTTCTATAAAATAATCCTTTTTATTAGTAAAAATCTCTATTAACGTTATATAAACGAAATTACAAAAAAGAAAAAATTCAGTTGGAAACATTATCTACTACCGGTCGGTACGACCGATCGCAAACATCGCAAAAAGTTATAAACCAGCGTTACTGGATTTTATTACGGCAATAGAAATGGAGAAAAAAAAATTACTGTTAACTAATCAATGTACTCAGTGACTCTCTTTCGTGTTAAGAAAAAAACAATATATACATATATATACATATATATAAAAATAATAAGAACACTGAGATCTCTTGCGAAAACATCATAATTTTCACCTGATTTCACGTAATTTCCGTTTTCCGATGAGAGTAGAGATTTGAACGCATAAATTCAAATGGCGGACATTAAATCTTGAGATAGATATAGGTATATAATCCTTTCGTTGAGATATCTTGCCACGTGCGCGCGAGCACATTACGTTTAGGTCGTAGATCGTAAACCCCTCCTCCTCCACCCCACCGACACCATCTTCTGGTAGAGATCGTTTGTTGAAAACCTGTTTTGCTACTTCTCTCTTTCTTTTTCTCTTTCTCTTTCTGTCTTCTTTCATCTCCCCACCAGCAGTCTTCTCAATCTCTACTCGCAGCCTCTTTGTGCCGGCTCTTCGGATTTTGTTTATCCCTTTTTTCATCTTCCTCTTTCTTTTTCCTCTCTTTCTCTCTCTCTCTCTCTCTCTTCTCTTTTCTTTTCTTCTCTTCTCTACTGTTCTTATCGCGGTGAACGGCGCACGTGCGAGCAGCACCTTGGTAAATGGAGACTAGACTATGAAGATCCAAACTTTCCAAAGAGACACCTTCCCCAGAAACCATAGAGTCTCTTCTCCAAAAAAAAAACTTTAGGACCCTTTTAAATTCATTCAATATCACGATCGAAATTTTTATAATTTTCCTTGAAATATTATTAAGAAAATGTGATGACCTTATTGTTATTGACATTTATTTACTTTTTTTTTCTTTTTTTTTTTTTTTAGATATTTATTTAATCACAAGTAACAACGTTATCGTAAAACTGATCATTTGATTTAATTTCGCTTTAATTTAATAAACAAAATTAGTTCGGGGTGAGATTCGATGATCATTTTTAAAGATCAAATATTATAGAATTTAATAATACCATTTCTCGTATAATTATATATATATATATTTATACATTTATACATTTATACAAGTTTAATTTTAATTAATCAAATTGGTACTCTTTTCATTGATAAAATTCTTATACTTATGTTCTATTTTTCTCAAAGCCCATATCTTTCTTTCCTTTCCTTTTTTCACTTCCAACTTAGCACGATGAGCACATTGCAATTATGTAAGAGTGTACATGTAAGATAGCACATCACGTAAGTAACTACGATAAGTCTTATAGAAAAGAAACGGATGTTAGCGGTATTAGTTTTCGGCTTGTTAGCTACAACTGTGAAGTTCATGCACATACATTTCCCTAGTAATTTTTCTAAGAACGTATGGCTGTTATCTTCACTAAAAAAAAAAAAATATAGTACATACACGTACTCTTATCCCTACCATTCTTCAAAGTATTGTCTCATAACGTCATTGTTAGGCTACGCTTGTCGTCATCGATCAAAAAGATAAAGACTTGTAGACTCCGTTATATCGGATATAATATCTTATCAACCAAGAGATAAGGACCGCACCCACTGTAATGCATTGTATGTATTGTGTCAAGGTAATTGATTCTTTGAAAAATAATAATCTAACTTTTTATATAGTTACCCCGTTTTTCTAAATGAAATTAAGTTGAATAATCTTTTTGTAGATTAGGACATTTCTACCGAATTATTCGATTAGTATTCAATTTATCCAATCTGTTATTTAATTGATTCAACTATTACCAACTATTTGCTATATATTTCTTATATGTATATGGGAACACGTGCTGAACAGGTAATGAATCTTACGTGGACGAGGTCAGTAAGGCACGCTACAGGTGTTCCATAGGTCAACGTGGGTCGAATAGGGAATAAATGTCAATTCGATAGAGAAAAAGAAAGAAAGAAAGAGAGAGCGAGAGAGCGAGAGAGAGAGAAGGAACAGAAAGAAGAGCCAATCGACACATTCTAGTTTCTCATAGATCGGATCTCAGTGAAAGGGAAGATTTCGTATAGATGGCAAAGCACCGAATAGAATGCCAACCTCGTTGAACACAACTTATGTCAGTTCTGTTCATTCTCCGGGTATTACACAATCTCATTGAGTACTACTGAAACACACGTTTCATTTTACTGAGAATAAATTGGCTAATTTATTTACAAAATGGTATTAGAGATGATACCAATTAAATTTTAATAACGCCATTCAATTTACACGTCTTTGAATTTTTGATATTTTGTTCTCGTTTTATTCGCACAGGATTAATCATTAATTCGTATTAAAAGAATTATTCGCGCGTGTGTGTGTGTGTGTTTTTTTTAAAGATAAATTATAACCAGTATAACATAATTGTACTATAGCTTTCTCAAGTTGAATAATTTTCTCGTGAAACGTGACAAAAAAATGTTATATCATAAAAGTTTGTAATCTAAGTTCTTTCTTTGCGTTAAAAAGAAAAAAAAAAGAAAAAAGAAAGAAAAACTGTTCAACGTGAAATTTATAGTATAAACTTATAAATTTATAATACAATACTTATAGAATTAAACTATTATACCAAGTATTATTTATATTTAACAAACATTAAACATATGAATATGAAAGTGAAAAATTAATTTCGTAGCGAAAAAGATGCATTGAAATCTAATAATAGAGATATATAAATGTGTGACTTCAAAGTTACTTAGAGTTATCGAGGTTTAATGATATAGAACAAACACCCGATCTAATTTTAGCTAAACGTTCAATATTATACTCAAAGATTCTAACTTCGTGAGATCGGACAAAGGCTACTACAGAGTTACACGTCGTTGACTACGAATCTGGAATCGAGTGGTTACCGGATCGATGCGCCTGCATCCGACATCAAGAGAATTTATCTTTGTTGAAACTTTGAAGAGAGTTCTGCTTTTCGAAGCCAACGGACTCTTCCAACCCTATAGACGACTACTAATACCTGCTACTTTATACCTGGAAGAATTAGTCGGCCTTTTCCCTTCGAACCTGTTTCGTGTATCTTCTGTACCACTTGTCGCAGTCATCTCGTGGGGTGGATTTAGGACGAACGTGACTTCAAATTTTAATGAACCTAACACCGTCGGAAAAACAGGTTGGACCAGATGGACAATCGAAATAGACTATTCGTAGAAGAAAAGATTTATACCTGAATTTTATATTTATTCATTTATATATTATATATTATAATATTCGACATTAGAAAAGCGCCAAGAATTTTTTTATTTGTTTTTATCGAGAAGACAAGAAAAAGAAAAAAAAAGGAAAAATCCCAATCGTCCTTCGATGAGAAATTTCAGATGCAAAGGATTTCTTTTTTTGTTGTGAACACCCATTACTATCTGTATACAGGCATCTAGAAAGAGAGAGAAAGAGAGAGAGAGAGAGAGAGAGAGGAAAAAAAGGTATTCTCACAATGGCAGATGCGTTTGCGAAACCCTTCAAAGGGGTGTGGGCATTGTGAGGCAGCTGAATTACTGCTTGGAACGTGCGTACATAATGCGTTTAAAAGCTCCTACACTGGAAATAAGGGTCTGCTGTCTCTTAGACAGGACCAAGTGTCCAATAGCGCTCAACAGACGGTCCAGCCGTCGTTTTCCTTCTCCGATGAAAAAAAAAAATATTAAACAAAAAGGCCTTATTTAATCGTTGGAGCTACTGGAATTACGATCATGATCATTCATTTCTATTCTATTAGTTATAGACTTAGTTGTGTTGTTCCGAACTTCGAAAGTATGAAAGCAACAAGATTTACTCTCGCGATCTAGCCTGTCAGGAATTCTAAACGTGGGTTCATAACGGATTGAGTTTAATGAACGGACGAAGAGATGCGAGTGCCGATCACTTTCCCATCCTGACATTATACACTCTGGTTCATCGGCATCAAGAGTAAACTTACATATACGTATATCTATGCGAAAGTGTTGAATGTATGTGTTTTTTTTTTATGTATGTGTGTTAGTAACATCAGTTCTCGTAACAAACAAACGTCCTTTCATCGTTTCTTCCGCCCACCTAGGCAGCTCTTTCTTCTTTTTCTTCTTCTTCTTCTTCTTTCTCTTCTTTTTTCTCTTCTTTTTCTTTTTCTTTTTCTTCTCGTTTTTCTTTTCATTTCTTTTCTCTCTCTCTCTTTCTCTGTCTCTCTTTCTGTCGATGAAATTAACGTCTCTCCTCGTACCGTACTTCTCTTCGACAAACAATAGCATCTTACAACGTCCTTACCAACGCTCGAGTGTCGAATAATAACGCGAAAGTCTCTTTGGTGGCATTCCAATTTGAGGTTGCACATCGTCCGTGTTCTTTCTTTTTTTCCTTTATTTTATCTTGTTATTTCTTCTTTTCTTTTCTTTTTTTTTTTTTTTTTGGGGGGGGTTCTAAAGAAAATTTTTGAAGAGAAATTGAAGTATTCTGGGAATTTTTTTTTCTTTTCTTTTTTTTTTTTTTTTTTCAAGAAGGTAGTAAAATAAATTGAAAAACTAATAACTCCATCTTGTTACTTGATGTTTCAATTGTATTAAAAATATTGTTCTCCGTCCAATTTGAAACATGCAATCGTAATGCCATAACATTAATGGTAGCTTTCCATTTAGGAAATTTTTTTAAGTATAAATCAATTTGGATTTTTGAATGGAACAAACGAGGATTGTTCTTTTACGTTTAGACAAATGGTTTTACCTTAGCTTTGTTTAGTTTTAAGCTTGGCGGACCCTAGTGAATGCACTTAAAACAGATGGGGGTGTCTCTCTTTTTTTTTTTTTTTTTTATGTATCGATGAGCTTTTCCTAAATATACCGAAAGAAGATTTGTGAAGAAACGTCAAGGCTAAACTCTCCAGGAAAGAACTCCTAAGGGTCGGTAGACTCTTTCTCATCTTTCACTTTGCCTTTGAGAATAGAAAGATCTCATTGTGTAATAGTAGTTGACAAGTGGTGTCTGGTTTTCTTTGAGCATTGCCATATCACGGAAAATTCATTGGTATCCTTATGTGTTTCGAAAATAACTTACATTCTAATGAAAACGTATGTAACGTATAGAAATAACGAAATTACAAAAATTAACGACACGTAATGACTTAAAAAAAAAAATATGTTCTATGAAAAGAACATTGGATAAAAGTTTATGGATAAATGACGATAAAATTCTGTAGGACTAGATCAGAAGGACATCGATCGAGACATGAAATTATGATCATTAAATAAAAGAAATAAATCAGAAGTATTAACAATCCATTTCAACGTCTCGACTCATTATCTTCTTGGAGCAACGTACATAGATCGATCTTAGAAACTCCTTTCATTTCACATCGTATCGTTCAAAACAAAAGACGTGTTGTCCTTTATACAAACGACTATCCTATTATCTTAATATCGTAGTCTGACACCTATGGCGCCGCATAAGCATGGAACCAGTTGGCTTCGGTTTATTAGATCGACCTACGCGATATTAATCTGTAATTTTCTAGACGAAAAATATCCTATGGACTATCTATCATATCCAATTTTTTTTTCTTCTCATTTCTCGCATTGCCATGTGTATTCAATGATTCGAATCATTCAAACATCTAAACAACGCAAGATAATAAATATTTTTCTCTCATTGGATCACGTTGCAGCTTCTGGTCTTCGATATTTCTACGAATGCAGAACGTTCTATCCTTGTTATATTCATGCATACATACATATATATATATATATATATATATATATATACACATACTTATACATACTTCTTTTACCTTCGGAATAAATTCAATGTTCTCTCGTCCAATCTCTTTGCACTATTGTACATTGCTGTACCGGTTCTGTTGTAAGAACGCTATCGTAATAATACCATGCTCTTTGCGTACCAGTTTCAAACGTATCTGCAAGAACATTAGGAAGAGAAAAATCATAGAAATAATATGAAATGATATTATTCATTATATCAATGTTACATCGTAATATTGAGACATCTGAAGAGCTAGATACAAAATTGAAGTGAATCACTAAACTAAAAGAGATAAATAAAAAACAACAAATTGGATAAGACTCGATCAAAAATATCTTCCTTTGATATAAATACATAAATACATACATACATATATATATATACACACACACACACACACACACACACAACTAATTGTTTTTTAATATCACACATGTATTTTTACATACACAATGTTTTCTTACATATATATAATATGTATATATGAAGAAATAGCAGGAACTTTCTGAACGAGTAAATATTTTACATTCAAATTAAATAGGCTAGTGTGACGTAGAAACTTCCATAATCCCATAAACCCATAAAAATCCCATAATTTCCTTTAGCCGGTACGCCGGTACCGAAATCCTCTTCCTTCTTAAAACTTTTTCTCTTTACGACTTTTTCTCTTTCTCTTTCTCTTTCTCTTTTTCCATCATTTATCCCCTCTACTTGACCAAAAACCTCGGTAAGCTAAAAGAGACTGCTGAACGGACTCAGGTAGTCTATCCCCCACCATTTCAACGTCGCAACTGACCCCAAGCCTTTCGCACCCACGACATGGCCTCGTAGTAAAGATGGCTGCCGCCGCCGCGTATACTGTAGTAAACAACAGGGACGGAGTGTACATCTATATACATGAATATATATGTACACACACACACACACACACACACACACATGTATATATACGTAACTTATACCTCGATCTTATCAAACGAGTACGAGTCTAAGCTAAACGGTTATTCTTTTATTCATGAGAAGTTTTCCTTCTTAACTTTGACATTGACAACATTTAACTCTATTATCTAATAACATAATCAACAATTTACAATTTTGTTAGAAATTTTATTCGAATTTTAAGAACGGGAAGTTTCTCGTAACAATTCGTAAACAATTCGTAAAAATGTATTTTTGTACTTTTCGTACAATGATACAAAGATAAGTAAATTCATAGATGATAATATCGAAATAATTTTCATTTGTATTTTTCTTTCTTTTTTTTTTTTTTTTTTTTAAATTCGAATATCCCCTCGCTGAGCAAGAGCCATGAAATCACGTTGCGACGGAAACAGCTATCCTGTCGTTTCGTTCGTCCCTGTCAAAAGACTCTGCCGGTAGCTGAACGTTGAATCTTACTATAGAATGCACAACTTTACTACATCTTTACTACAACGTACTATAGCGTACTACGGGCCGGCACGGCGAGTAGAAGAGGCCCGCGTTTAATAGTTTTACTACCTGACCACTGGAGTCCCTGGTGGCGCTGTAATCGACATAAACCAGTCCCAGCCCTATCCGGGCATTGTTGCATCGTCGCCCGGCCAAGAAAGGTACTTTACTTCGTGTGTGCCATCGCGTTTAGTGTATTGTTTCGATGCGATATTGCGCGGGCCAATGTCAACTTGGATAAAAACTTTACTTCAATAATTCGTATATCAATGATTTTCACCGCGTTGTTTATCCAAACGCCGTTGTAACGGTTTAGCAAGATCATTTTCACAAAGTTCATCGTATTCGAAGCTTTGGAGTCATGAAGCAAGATCAAAGACCAAGAAGACAAGCCCTCTTCCAGATTGCCAAGGTTCCTTTTTATTTTTTATTTTTTATTTTTTTTTTTTTTATTCTTGCTTCTGTCTTGGTTTTTTATTCGTCTCATTAATTTTTTTATTCAAAAGTTATTACGAGAGTGTATCATTTGTGTACGCTATGTATATGTCATACTTCATTCACTATAGCGATTAATATAGAATTGTTTTGTTTATTATTTTCTTGTCTATTACTTTCTGTTTTTATTTTTAGGAAAAGATTGTTTATCGTAGTTGTGTAATTTGCACAGGTGAGATCAACGAGGTTGAGAAAAACAGAAGGGATAGCGAGAAATATACTTAGTTGAGGTTTGTTCGATAGGCGCGGCTGCTTTCATGTTCGTTTATTTACGCAATTTTAAGATAATAACGCGACAGCAAGAGATCTAATCGAGTCTATCAGAAAAACACAGCATGAAACCCGGATTTCTTGATTTTACTCATTTTCCACACATCCATTTGAAATAATCGATTCTATTTAAATCTATTTAATCGTTTAATTAACTACTCATGCTTCATCAAATATTCCTATAACGTTCTTATTATAATAAATGCGTTTTATTTTGTTAATTAACCGAAAGTCAATATGTTCCGGTCTCTTTCGATGAATTAGTAAATTTGTTTAAAGGATCGTTAGTGAAAAAAAAAAAAATACTTCAAGGTAAAGGATTTTGATCGTCATGGAGGAGTAACTAGGTATTTAGATCGCTTAAACGCTCTAAATCACGCAATTCCTACTGTACATTTCGTCCTAACTTCCTAGACTCCTCTTTTAATTATCGTGCAAAAAAGATCATTTACTTTTATAATGGTGGGCATTGTATTCTATCGGGAATAAGTAAAAGTTAGTTATACGCACAAATTGTATTAAGATATATCATTTCGTTATAATTAGCTTTTTACAATACACTGTACTATATCAACAATAGGTAAACGTTAATCACATTACTATTATGTTTTATCGAAGATTGTAACTGTAAATTATTTTTTATTTTCCGAACAACAATAACAATAAAATAAAAATAATAATAGTAATAATAATAATAATAATAATGATAATGATAATGGTTACCGTTATCATATATCTTTGAGGCGTTCACTGTCTTATTAATTAGCACGTTGAACAGCTCGCAATTAACACGCATATGAACGCTAAGCCGAGCACGAATTATAATAATATTACTTATTAATCTGAAGTTTAGACTAGGTATATATATATATGTGTGTGTGTATGTGTGTGTGTGTGTATATATATACACACATATATATATAATTATATACTACATAATACTATGTCTACCGTTTTATGATGAATTCTTCAAGTTTTCCTTGCTTTCGTATTAACGGTAAATAAAAATTGCGTAGAGTTCTGAGAAATATATATATATATATATATATATATATATATATATATATATATATATATATATATATTTTTTAGCGTAGATTAAAATCGTGTGGTTTTGCTGTGGTATTGCTTAAATTGTTTTCACCTAATCGTTAAAATATTCTATCCTCATTCGTGACTTCTCGGGATACTTTCGAAACATGGTAAAAACAAAATATCATTTTTGGCATTAGATTTTTTTCTTTAATCAAAGTTTGATCTCAGGTCTTTTTGGTCTCTAAAAATTGATAAATTTCTATAAATTGTCGAAATTCTAGTACGAATC
The DNA here is from genome assembly GCF_014466175.1 of Vespula pensylvanica. Classification (NCBI taxonomy): domain Eukaryota; kingdom Metazoa; phylum Arthropoda; class Insecta; order Hymenoptera; family Vespidae; genus Vespula; species Vespula pensylvanica. The sequence continues at coordinate 4,815,155 of NC_057688.1, forward strand.
ATCGCAAAAGAAATTCGTAGGTGTATACGATGAGTCAGTAGTAGAGATTATTTATTAATATTCGAAAATATATTAGAATATTATGTAAATGGAAAGAAAAAAAAAAAAAAAAGAATGAATAAGAGAATGTACATGGTGAATCACGTAATTTATTAGACGAATTAGCATCGTATCAATTCCATATTGAATTAGGTCAGTATTATAGTAAACTAGAATTAAAACTGAATTAATTTAATACTCACGATTATTATTGCAATAAAAATTATTTACTAATATTCCAAAGTATTAGAAAATAACGTATTGTCTATTATTATTATTTAAAGAATATTTACTATTTAAAAAAAAAAATAGTAGATGTAAATAGTGAGTCACATGACTTATTAGGAGAGTCAGAATGATCTTAATTTAATACTCGATCAGTAACGAGTTAGATTAATATTCGATTTAGTATTTAATTAGTTCACTAACGATTTATCCACAGGATTCACGAGTATTCGATTTTGTCGGATTTTGGAAGACAAATTTGCGGACGATAGGGGTGGGGGTTAATAGCAGCGGATATTTCCTCGGCGACAGCGGAAAAGAGGAAATTTATGTTCCGCTATGCTATGCGGCACGACGTGCACGCCCGCGGAAATTGTGATTTACTTTCCCTCGGTATAATAATGTACTCACGATACGGTGGGCTACTATCATGTATAGTTATGGGTCGGTGCTAGCTAGTATAGTAACACTGAGACTTTCAGACACATTTACATATTTCCTTGTAGTAGTAAATCCCCACCACTCTTCTTTAACCATCAGCCTGTCTCTCTCTTTCTTTCTCTCTCTCTATCTCTATCTCTATTTCTATCTCTCTGTCTCCGTCTCTATCCTTCTTTTTCTATCTCATTCTACTTCCTTTCTTTTTCACACATATTGAAAATTAATCGTATCGAAGGATACCGAATGTATACTCGCGTAAATTCATTCATATCTAACTCATTTAAAATATTCCCAACGTATGGCCTTCGTATTTCTGCATTCCCAAGTTTTTTCTTCTTCTTTTTTTTTTAAATGGAAGTTGCAGTTTGCTCCAACACGCTACTTGATTTATTTTCTTTACTATCGAGTTAATTAAGAACGATCCGAATCAACCCACTTTCGTCTCAATGGAAAAGTTATGCGTGTACTTGCGATTGTTTGTTCTCCCTCGTTCTTGTTTTTTCTTTTTCTTCTTTTTATCTTTTTCTTCTTCCTCTTTTTTCTTTTTCTAATAGGTCGTAACGAGGAATAAGCAAATCGTAATAAAGAACGTGGTAAAGTTAATTATTACTCTATCTTTATTAGTCATTTTTATTTTTGTTTTTCAGGTTCTATGGCATTTGGATATCTTCAGACGTAGCTTCAGAGAACTCTCCGGACATGCTTGTATGCCTGAATCCTGCATCTTCTGTGCGCTCAAGGTAAGCAACAGAAAGGTCACTAAGATCAACTACTCGAAAATATGGAGAATGACTGGGGAAGCTCAGTAGCGAAGAAGATGTATTCGATATAATCCACTTTGAGTGAATTTTTTGATTGAATTTTTATATCTACTTGTTACAAATTTTACATCTGTTTCCCTCGTTCTCTCTTGTTCTTTCTGGTTAAGTTAAAAATCTCTTCGATAATTCTTCATGCTCAAAACCATGAAAACACATTTCCGTTATATTTTTTCTCATATAAAAGCAAACCGCTCGAGTTTTTATCTAATGCATACTTAGACACTCAAGATGGAGACACTCGAGAATAAGCTTAAGTGCTTCCTATGCTATTCGTTGAAGTGTCAAAGATAAGTTGATCAAGATACGTGTAGAATCTCGTCGTTACTTTGATCCACGATGAATAATGAGTAAATATGTACTTATTATTTCTTTTTTATAGTACGTATATCAAAATATAAGACGTGTAACTCTTGTAATTTTAATATTATTTTATAGAGTAATCAGACACTTTTGAAATTCAAATGTAATAGAACTCTTACGAAATGGCTGCTCGATTGTCAGAATACATCAGCGTGTTCACCCGCTTTACAACACGTATAGATACACACGAGGAGCCATTGTAACGGATCCGCTGGACCAAGAACCTTTCTCCTGCAAGATTCTTAGTCTCTCTGGTTCTCCGATTGGTCGAGAGCTACGAAGGTTCTCTCCTTCGCTTTCCTCTCCTCTCTTCTCGTTTCTCTCGGCGAGACGTAGTAAACGTAGATACTACTCTGGACCGGTCTTTGTTGTAGGGGGTCAGCTGTTTCAAAGAGACAACAGCCGAAAAAAGAAATTTATTTCTTTTTTTATTTTTTATTTTCTCTCTCTCTCTCTCTCTCTCTCTCTCTCTCTCTTTCTCTCTCTCTCTTTAAGTTAATCCACAAAAAGCGAATTTGTTAATTTGTAGTCCTACGTATTTGTTAAGAAAACTTATAGCTTATTAGATTGTAAAATTGCGAAGGATTGTACTATTCGGTCCCGGTTGAACACTAGGCAAAGAAATTTTAGTACCGTAGCAATCTCTATCCCATTTTCTCACGGAGTTAATTAGAAATCTCGAGAGTTAATTGCTCCGGACGAAAGAGTGCCTTGTCTCGCGTGAAATTCGCAGGGAAGAGTTCGCATCGGAAGGACTACAGGGAAATTTAATTCTAATGTAATTTCGACGGTGCGGTTACGTTAACTCGATACTTTTGTTCTGATAAATTACGATAGATTTTACAATACTTTTTTCTTTCTTTACTTTCTAATAATTTGTTTGTTAACGTTGTCGGTAAAATGGTGAACGCTTTTATCGACATTTTTCGTGGTAATTTTTTTTTTTTTCAACAGTTGTATGTTTTATATAAATGTTGTCACATTATCGACGGTTTTCGTTATTATTATCAACATAATTAGTATCTTCTCCACCAGATGTCAGATCTTTTTACAGATTCGACACTGTTATTGTCTTTGATTGCAATATTACGAGTTCGAAGTTAACGTTTGAGAATCACTGAAAGTAGAGTATGTATACAGTTCTTGAGCATGAGCTCCATTGTATGCGGTTTCATCTGAACTGAAATAAAGATATGAAATAAAAGAACGTCTATTATGTCACACAATGGTGTCAAAAGGAAGATATCGCGAACACTTGACGCAATAACTAATTATTGCTTTGCTTTTAGCGTTGGACGATTGTATCCGAAAATCTGTAGAATTATTTGAACATTTTCTTTAGAATGTTTTTAAAAGTTTAGCCAACCTTCGGAACAAAGTTTAAGTTCTTCGAATGATTCTAATCTCTCCTAAGAACGCTTTTCTTTCCGTACACGTAAGCTTTGGTCGGGAAAACTTTCAAAACGATGAGGGTCGACCCCTAAAAAACCTTTCAAACCTTAAAGTCTAGGAAAGGTAGAAACCAAGCAAGAAGAAAATCTACCTGTTGCTCACGTATCATCAGTACGAAGGGAACAGGTTTCCAGGGACGCTTACGCACACACAACGCACACATTCACACACACAACTTCAAGAAATTCGTTCTTCTTTGGACGCCATGGAAGTAGTACTTGGGTGCACGCACGATGATTCGTGATCACGTGACTCGGACTTGAGGGTGTCGGGTACCAATGGTTTCCATTTTATAAAACGATGCCGCGTATCTTTGAACGGCGATTGTGAAACAAAAATCATATAATAAAAGTTTTGATATTCGAGGGGAAAATCGATTTGTCAGTAACTAGAGTCTAGTAGTATAGAACTAAAATTAAAGAAAGGGAGAAAGAAAGAGAGAAACTACCTTTGCAAGGGCACATTGCTGACCCCCTCAGAGTTTCTTCATAGGAAATTCCAAAGTTGATTCATCCTGGACGCATTCGGAGGTCTCGCAGCATCTTTGAACTTAGTAACATGTACAAAGACCCGTCTCATCTTTCGACCCTTCGGGGTTAATGAGCACCCTGTCCTTAAAGGACGAACACGAATTCTTTCGAAACTCATTCTAATACTTTTTTTTTTTTTTTTTTTTTTTTTTTTCATTCCACTTTCTATGATTCATACGAATCCCATAGAACCAAAGATCTCAATGAATTGTAAGTTTAGATTATTCTACATTCAAACGATCACTGTTTCCTATATTTCGAGGAATACAATAACATGCACAATCTTAATTATCTTATCTAATTGCTTATATAATTAAACATAATGATACGGTCATTACGGTTAACTGTTTCTAATGTAACAATTACATTTAGAGGAAGCTTAGAGTAGTATGAACATTTTCGATTCTATACATGGAACTCTTACTACCCACGTTGATATCGCAAATTCTGCACAAACAGGATTAGACTTACATCCTGTCCCACACGAAGAGGAAGAAATATTGATAATCCAATCGTTACCTACGTAATGTGAATGGATATCACTTTTACATCACACTACCCACGTTTTCCCTGTTAAATAATAACTACTCTATTTGCTAAAGTTTACATAAGATAATGTTAAAAGTTCCCTTAGGTCAGAATCCTTAACGATAACACTGGAAGCTAATTATTCAATCCAAAAACTTTCGAACATTCCTACCGATTTGGACTATTATAAACTCGTTAATATAACTTGTGAGTAAAATGTTCAGCTTCGTAGAACTTTTTTATATTTTGAAAGCACGTAAATTTTTTGTGAGAAAGTTATCGTGAAATGAATCCGATTGTCACTAAAACGTGCATTCCAGGTTGAACACATGCACCCATTTGCATATTAATATACTTGCTGCTGTATCGTACAAACAACTCGTTTGCTAGTTCGTGGTATATATATATATATGGGTCGATTTTACAGTCTATGAACACGGCCCAAGTACACTCTCGTCGGTCGCGTAGTCGCGTCCACTTTTTCCGTCCTCGATACTTTTTCGTCGAACAGCGTGGGTCCGCTTTCGTATACGACCAATACTGAAAGAGACATGGAAGTAGGCTTTGTTCGATGAATATTTCACTGATGTTCCTTTAGAGTTCTACATGTATATAATATACCTACTCTTACTCTCGTACGATGTCATCGTTGGTTCGCCAACTTAACTCTAAGTGTTCGTAACGTTTACGATAACTTACGGGGTTCAGGAGCGTAACGATGAGGGAGATGAACGTGGGTACCGTTATTAGATCTGTTTCTTTTCCTTACTCTCTCTTGCCCCCCCCCCTCTCTCTCTCTCTTTCTCTCACCCTATCGCGTGAAAGTAATCAGAAGTAATATCCAAACGTATTATACTTTCAGAAGAGATTACAAGCTCGACCGAAGATAATTTTGATATTTTAGTAAACGATTTAAATTTGGATTTTGAGAAAATTAATATGCATCAGTCAGGAAAGTGGTTGAAAATTTATGGTAATAATGTGTTAGTTTCTTCGAATATATCTTCCTTCTCACTCGTCATACGATCCTGGTCGAGTAGTCGGCCAGGTTGGTGAGCGTAGGACAGCTAACCGGGTGACGTCATTGGCTTCTCGCTTCTATCGGTGAAGGGACAAGGGGTACGGGGGCACCGTGCTGCGGCCTCTTAGAAAGAAGAGGAGAACGGGAAGAGACGAAGAAGGGAACGGGTGGGGGAGGTTCGGCAGCACTCCGCGAGTCGCTGCCTTCGCTGTGCAGGTAGTCTCGTGCTCGTTGTCCACGTTCTTCGACCACGATCGACTCCAACCGAACGCGTTCTCCTTTCTTTGGTTCTTCTACACACTTTTCTGAAACTCTTACCTCGTCAGAATCTTCTGATGTATCAGTGATATTAAGAAGATTTGAAACGATCGGTAAATGTCTTCAAATCGTTTCGATACAATGATTTTATCATCGTTAGGAGAAATAAACGTTTGAGGATAGTTGAACAAGTGTAAAAAAAAAGAAAAGTGAAGAAAGAAATTACAGTGATTCGTATATTATTCAGAAATATCTTAGGGGTGATTTGCTCTTCAAACAAAGTGAACAGTGAAGTGATATTTTGAGATATTATCTTATACGTTCTTTTTATGAAGCGTATCGTTTGTCTCCCAGTTCGCCTTTCACTCTTCAAGGTACCAACAACAGAATGATTTCTTGAAATGATCAAAGAAGGACGAACAGTTTAACGAAAGATCCGGACAAATTTATGATGTTTGAAGGGTAGAATGGCAACCACGTGGTAGGTGGAAGTGGTGTAGTTGGAACGCGACGAGGCGTTAAGCTCCGGAAGAGTAATCTGAAGCTAGCTCTTCCAGGTCTTCCGCAAACGTTTCCTTTCAGCTAGAACGTATAGATCACATTGAAGAGAACGTTTGACAGGATCTTGGAAAGGAACGATCGATTACACGATTTACGAGGACGATCTTATACACACACACACACACATCTCGAGTAAATAAGATTAACCGTAAGAAATTTGTTTAAAAATAGAATACAGGAAGATAAAATTCATTTACATTTTGTAAGGGCCAATAACGCGAGAATAATTCTCGTTGGAGAGTTCTACCGACCAAACGAGTTTATGTTTTTAATCGAGTCTTCGGTTAGAGTCTAGCAACGGGTTATCTCAACGAGCTTGTTCACCGTGCGATCGTCTTGGTTACGATCATCATACTTCTCTAGCGGCGCAAGCATCATATCTTTCTACGAGATAGGCCAGACAATCTTTGCTAATCTTTATTTATATTTTCTTTTTCCTTCTTCTTCTTCTTCATTTTCTTTTTTTTTTCTTTTTATATATATATATATATATATATATATATATATATATATATATTCTTCTTCCTGGAAAATAATATTCATATATCATCTCATAGATATTTCTTTCCTTGATCCTTGAGTTTATCGACGTATTACATAAGGATAGAAAGTCTTTGGTATTCCCAACTCGATTGCTGCAACTTTACTCTGCCAAGAAAAAAGAATGCAAATGCCGAGAAAACGTATGAAGAATGTATCGATCATTGTGACGATCTTCATTACAATGTGAAAGGAATATATATTCTTCATCTTTGTGATCCTCGAAGAATCAGCGAAATGTTGAAGTGGATAAAAATACGACAGGACATATCGTCCACGACTTCTTCAAACTCCTCCGTCTCATCAGCCTCGTCTCAACGTTTCAAAGAGGAAGATAGGATTCAAAATGAAGTCACGACGAAGAAAGAAGATGAAGAGGATAGCGGAATGGAGAGGGAAGATTCACCCTCGAACATGGACCTAAACGATCTGAAGAAAGTAGGCTTGAATATTTTTCACAAATAAATTTGTGTTTTTCTTCAACATTAAATTCACGTTGAGGAATTTCTATTGCATGGAATTATCGATGTGTTTTATAGTAGGGATTCATTTTTAACAGCTTTTGCATTCACCAAATGCGATTGATAAGCCTAACGACATGATTACGGTCGGGTAATAACGTCGTTAAAGTAGGAACCTGCAGTGAATACACTCGAGAGAACACATGGCCCTACTTAAATGCAATGGTCGAGTTATTCTAAAGAAGATATTGCATCGGTTCAAGATGATCTTGCATTTTTATTTATTTTTTTTTCTTTTTTATTATCTTTATCTTTTCCACCATATTCCTACAAAAAGTTGAGTCATTAAATAGTGATCAATAACCTGGTAGCGAGTTGTTATTCGTCGATTTCACTTCCCCATTCGTTCGAAGGGGCTTAGCACAATTTCTACAAAACCGGCTGGTCTCTCTTTCTCTCTCTCTTTTTCTTTTTTTCTTTCTTTTTTTTTCTGTTCCTTTACGAACGCACAACTAACCAGCTTCGAACAGGTGCGACATCCTCCACGCTTGCACGTGATCGTTCCGGTAGTATCATCGTATGTACACATATACATATGTACCAGTCTTCTCTTCGTAACACATCTGTCACTTCCATTACTATATCTTGCCACAAAACCGATCGAACGTCTTTCATTCAAGAGTTTCGTTGAAAACGCCCTGTAATTTCTAACTTCCCGCGAATTTATTTCATGACGATCATGCTTCTTAAACGTTTCATTGAATTAGATCAATAAAAAAAATTTTCTAAATAAGAGTTAGGATAAGAATCTTCCGATTCAGTCGCATTGATTTTGGCTCCTTTCAAAATTTTTTTCTTCTTTTTTTCTTTTATAGAATCTTGTTTATTTATGTTTTTATTTATTTATTTATTTATTTATTTATTTTTTTTTTTTATTTTTTTTCCCATAAGAAATATACTTTCATTGGGAAAGTGATCATATCCTGTATATCAGGAAGAGTTTTCACTTAGTCTTGTTCATAGACCATGTTTATAGATCAGGTTTAGGACACTTTGAATCCGGTCTTTGTACGATCAATTCTAGCTTTTCAAGTTAGACTTAACTGGTACTAAATTGCTTCGTTAGAGATCTGGGTGACACTATACGAAGAAGTAATCTTAGACAGCAAGAGGGGAACGTTTATCTTTTATCTCAACAAAACTGTAATACATGAGAAGCATTACAATCTATTAATTTTATGGCATAGATCCTGTTGAAATATTTATAGGGATTATATCTAATGGATAATGTCAACACGAGTTAGGAGAAATTTTCCTTCTTTTTCTTTTTTTTTTTTTTTTTTACACCCTGACAGCAAAGTGCAAATTTTCATTTGCGCAAATGTCGTCAACGGCAATAGTCGTTTCATATTTTCTGTTGTGCGTCAATTTTTCTCTGTCTTCACTAGCATCTTCTCTCGAAATGTTAACGCGTTGAGCAAGATCGGGCCAACTCGTTGCAACTCATAGGTGACTTTCTATCCACGAATGTTGTTGCATTCGTGTTCGTTAAAAAAGTCCATTACGAAAGAGATCGCCTTGGGTTTCGATAGTTCTCATGAAGATGATTCGATCTCTGTGAAATCTTTTTAAGTCAGAAATCTAGAGTTTTAGCTGAAGAGTTTACTTGTTTGCTATTACTGATTACTTTATTCGGATGACACAACAGTGAATAAGAGACCTTTCGCGTGTTCACACAGAGCCAGTTCTTCGCACTTTCGCTAGCATCCTCTTTTGAAATCGCTCGCGATTCCTTGAATCGATTGTCTGTTAAACGAGATATTGTGAATACGACGAAGAGAGAGCGTTTCCTCTAGAAAGACTGTCGAGTATTTACAAAATTGCAGAAGGTTTGTGGGTGTAAATGAATCAGTGAATAAAAAATAGTTAAAGTACCATTCCGATCAACTTTAAATGCCTATCTTTACACATTCTATTCGATATTCAACGTTGGGTTCGGTCGATGAACAAGTTTGAATAACACTTGTAGAAATTTTCTATTCAAATGATTTAAAGGAAATCTGAATATTTTTATTTGATGTTTGTGTTTAATGTTCAACATTCAGAATTACGAGAGAACCAAGCAAGTTTGAATACCATCGTTCAAAGTTCAATGTTGAATTCGATGGAAGAATAAAAAGTAAAGAAATTCGCTGATCCCAAAGAAGATTAATGTCTCGAAACAATTTCATTTGCGTTCGATCGTGGCTAAGAAGTATAACGAGTTTCGTTTGAACATTCGTTTGCCGATCCATTCGAACCCTTGTCCATCTTTCTTTTCTTTTAATGAAAAGACCGACATTAAATCTTTGTCACGTTGTGTGTCGCAGGAGCTGTTCTCGGAGTTGCAGTCCTCACAAAAAAGTGCCTTGCCACCCGACACGTTACGTCGCGCCCTCGCCGAGAGCTTTCTCGATCAGCAAAGGTTTCAGCTTGGATTTATGGACGATGCTGCGGAATGTTTCGTAAGTACCACACACATATACACACGTATATATACACACATACGAACACGTACATCATTTCCATTTGTTTTCTTCGACCTCACTTGTTAACTTATCTTAGTGTCTTTGGTATATACTTTGTCACGTAATAGACGTCACGTTGATCATTAGTTACCTACGTAAGAAAAAAAGATGATGATGATAATAATAATACTAATAATAAAAAAAAAAAAGGATAAAATTTGATCGTTAATGCCATCGAATCTTTTCACCACCAACCAACCACAGCGCTATAATAGTCTAATGGTTCCTAGCAGCGGTTAACAAGCTGAGCTTTGAACGATCCTTGAGAGATCGGCAAATGCCGACTAGAGTCCACTTTCTCGTTTACACCGTGGTCACGTTTAACGCAAATATGTATGCACGCGTGTGTCGACATCGATCACCAATGGATAACACCATGAAAGTAATTGCGAACTCGTAAAGTCGATTACAAAGTTTTTCTTGTATTTTTGCTGACGACGTATTAAATGAACGAAGGACGATTATCTTTGTTGAAAATATTTCTTTACGTGTTACAAAGAAAATGAAAATATATATTTCGTTGTGTCCGATCGTATATTCTCCAATCCGATGAGAATCTCAATCGTGAAGTATACTTTCTCATTATTATTCATGATTTATTTGTAGTTCGGGGTGATGCAAATTTCTTTCTTTTCATTTTTTTTTTTTTCTTTTTATTTCATTTTACTTTATTTCATTATTATCTCTCTCTTTTTTTTTTTTTTTTTTTAGGAAAATATTCTGCTACGTATTCATTTGCATATAGCCAGCGGACAAGCGGAGGACATGTGTAGTGCTGGACATTGCGTGCCACATCAAAAATTTGCCATGACCCTCGTCGAACAAAGCGTTTGCGGTGCGTGCGGAGCCACCTCGGAGCCTTTGCCCTTTACGCAGGTTCGTCGAAGTCCCTTTTACAGTATCATATAATTTATTCATAGCTCGAAGCTATAATATCGCCGAATCGATAGAGAACATATTACGGAGACCTTCAGGAAAATCGTATTAACCGAACCCATCCTTTGTTAATTCAGTTTGATTTAGTCAGAGAAATCGAGAATTCTCTCGGGTAGAATTTTTCTCACGGTAAGAGATTCTCAGGTAAAACCAATCAATATGGCAGGAATTTTTGTTGAGAAGGGTTATATACAAAGAATACATAAACCAAAGGCTCCAGGGCCAAAGTAACCTTTTCACTGCAGGATTGATGAGCAGAAAAAGAAGGGTTCTTGTGGGTGGTTAAAGGGTTCCCTGTAAATGCTAACGTAAAAGAGGGATAAAAAGTGCCTCTCTCGATTCGTACGGGATTTAAACGATTTAAGCTGGAAGCCATTTTCACAGCTACTTTGAACTTCGGATTAGGCAATCATGATTTGACGGTTCATTTGTTCGATATCCGAGAGGGTAAAAGAGAAAGGATCTTAAGACGATAATATTCGTGTTATTTTTTCAAAAAAAAAAAAAAAAAAAAAAAAAGGGGGGGGGGTTGGATTATTCTCTAGCTACAAATGATTTCTTTGCAAAATGAGTTTATTCGACTCATTAGTTAAGATTGTAGCAACCCAAATTCTTTTTCCTTTTTGATCAATTAGAGCTCTCGATCGAGATACTCGATTCAGTTACTAGACAACGTGCGTGTACACGCATGTGCAACGCTATTTCATTGCTCGTTAAACTGAAGCAGATATTTGTTAGGAAATCTATTTCGTTTCATTGGTGTAATCTGCAGGCGACAGTGATTATAAGAAAAATTTAGGAGAGCTTACTACCAACGTAACTACAAAAGGGCAAGCGTAAAACGAAAGTGGCACGTTCGAATCTATCAATCAGGAACACTCGCGGGGACATGGTAAAAGTAATCGGCCATGACCGATGCACACGATGTATGGAGCCAGTTTGCAGTATAAACTTTTTCTTATTTACTTCTACTCTCGCCAAGAGACAAAAGAACCTTAAGGAAACGGCTCCACCCACGTGGATTCGTGTCTGTATACTCTATATCGAATTCTAGGCTGCTCTACGCCCCTAGAAAAATATTTATTATGCCGCCTTTGAAAGTTTACAACGAACTAGTGCTGATATATACATAGTTGTTCTACCGGTTGCGAAAGTCTACTCCATGCTAGAGTAAACCGCATAGATGTATTGTATTCATCGATTGAGAACGGGGCTAACTATCTCGTAAGGATAATTGATTGGTCGGTCGTTAATATAATCAAAGACATCCATTGTCTTCGATGTCGTTGGATAATTATGATATGAGTATGATTACGAATATATAAAGTTAGAAATCTAGTTGAGATTAACGATTGTCATTAATTAGAAAAAAAGAAAGAAAGAGAGAGAGAGAGAGAGAAATCGTCATCATTATTACAGATGGTCCATTACGTCTCAGCGTCAGCATTAACGTCACAAGCTCGTCAAACTCAAGCTAACTCACGAACGAGTCCGGATCTTTTTGGTCAACTTTTAAGAAGAGCCGGTGGAATGGGAGACATTCGTGATTGTCCAGTAAGTGGAGAAAAAAATCAATAAGAATTTTGTCTATTCGAGTCTTTAGACCTGTTGATTAACACGGTATATCGTATTTTAGAGTTCGTGCGGTGCGAAGATCCAAATCTGCAGGACGCTTATAAATCGACCGGAAATAGTTTCCGTTGGGGTTGTTTGGGACAGCGAACGACCGTCCTTAGATCATATAATGGATGTATTCGCTACGGTAGGGACATCCCTTCGGCTCACTGATGTTTTTCATAGCGTTGTTGATTCATCTTGGGGTGCCTCAACGACACATAATCTTGTTGGGGTTGTCACTTACTATGGAAAACATTACTCCACTTTCTTTTTTCATACTAAACTCAAGGTAAGCGCTGTTTAATTCTCCTAAGTAATTACAACGATTGAAACGAAAAAAAAAAAAATTATTAAATTGATTAAAATTAATATCTATGTATAATTTGTTCAGGTTTGGATTTATTTCGATGATGCCACAGTTAAAGAAATAGGACCACGATGGGAACAGGTAGTTGAGAAATGTAGAAGAGGTAGATATCAACCCTTGCTACTACTTTATGCAACGCCTGATGGGACTCCGGTAAATACCGAAAATGCTCCGAAAACTGTCACTCGATTTCCAAGTGGAAACATATTGAAAACACCACCGAAGAACAACGTTCGTAGATCCATCACACCTAGTCCAGAAAAACCTTCGATCAACAGTACAGCCAGACGTGCCATTACTCCTAATCCGGATAGTCCTCCTCATCTTTACGCTCAGCGAATTTACAGTGATTATCAAAATCTTACAGACATACAGAACAACATCTTTGATAATCAGGTTTGTTCCCTTTAGCAAAATTTGTTCTCTTTATTTTTTGGATAAATTGTTCTGTGCGATAAGTAGCAAACATTTTTTTATTATTAAAGGGTGTTGATGTAGTTGATGGAGAAACCGAATCGAAATATATAAGCCGTAGAACAGTTGAGAGCGTCATGCAACAACAAAAGAAGCAACAAATGCAATTAACTAGAAGTCTTAGTGCTGGCTCAACACCTTCGGACGGGATTAGTATACCGGAACATTTAAACGTGCCACGAAGACGGGACTCTGGGAATTGGTCAGGTGATAGAAATAGTGCATCTTCCAGTTCGTCCACGACCATGGAAAATCCCTACTTGTATTTCGTCAATAAAGTCCAGAGAAACTCTGGAGTTCCTAAAAGTCCAACCAGCAAGTCTGGTGAATTGTCCAGTAGTAGTAGTGGGCATTATGATGCTGGATATGATTCCTACTCATTGTCTTCTACGGATAGTCTTCCACTTCAACAGGGCCTTAAGCACAATCTACAGGTTAAGATCATTCAAAAGATTAATCAATAATATAATCATTTGATAAGGATTACTCTTATTATTATATCAATGACTTTTTATCGCAGCTTGCTCAAATTCCGGAAGGTTACCAACCTTCATCGAAAGATGATTGCGAACGTCTTTGCAAGGAAACGGATGCCCTTATGGACAAATCTCGAGCTGCCGAGGAAGCTGGAGATCTTAGCACTGCTGTAGCATTGTACAAAGCAGCTAGTAACAAAGCAAGAGCTGCGATGGAAGCACCGTACAACAATGATCATACAATTTCGAACGCGAGAATGAAACACAATACTTGCGTGATGAAGACTAGAAGCTTGCACAGAAGAATGTTACAAGAGCAAACATCAGCTAACGGAGAGAAAGAAGGTATGTGTGTAATCATTTTTCGTGTTTGATCTTTTGAAAAAGATTGTAATTGATGTATGTGTATGTATTTAGAAGGAGCAGTTGAGGGTAGGCATTCGAGAGAAAACAGTAAGTCTGGTCAACATTCTCGACAGAGTTCACGGGACAAGGGTAATCATTCTCGACAGAATAGTCGTGAACTATTGGTGAACGCGCCAGTAACAGTTGTGGAGAAACCAACGACGAAGAGTATCGAGATTTATGCGACTCTACCGAAGAAGAAGACGTTGAGAAGTAAGGCTACCGCTGTGAACGTCATCGAGGACGAGGAGTATATGCTCCATGATCGGCCAATTCAAAGAACAGGATTGTTTGGACGAACAAAGCGCTGCGACGATGATAAAAAGGATAAGAAACGAGCTAGGAGCGAAGAAAGAAATAAAAACATATCGAAAGATTTTTCCATAGCACCTTCACGCACTTCACCCTCCCCGAAAGGTATTAAATCGATTGAGAAGCCAAAGGAGAATATCGAGGTTGGTACAACCAGCCTAAGAGTTTCTCAACAAAATAACGTGAACGTGACTGAGCAGAAACAGGGTAAAAAGCAGCATAAGATTCGTAGAAAGTTATTGATGGGTGGGCTGATAAAAAGAAAGAACAGAAGCATGCCTGATTTGCGAGAAGGACAGGACAATCAGACGAGTATTAACGTGGAAGGTACCTCGAATACTTTGCCAAAGCAATCCGTGGATGATTCAAATGTTGGTTTAAAGGGTAACGAAATGGCACAATCTTTGAGTGGTTATCTGTCCGAAGGTCATTTGGAATTCGCTGGCAATGCCAACAATAGTCTTGCGAATACGACGAGCAATCCGAATTTGGAAAGAAGTCGATTGATGAGGAAGAGTTTCCACGGTAGTGCCGGTAAAGTGTTACATGTAGCGAAGGTACCACCCCCACCTCCTGTTAGAACCACTTCTCAGCTTAGCAAGTCTAAGTGTTCGGGTGAAGTGCATAGCGATCAGCAAGCCGACAAGTCCACGTATTCATCGTCAGACGGACAATCTAGCTCAGGAACAGGATCCCAAGAGCAGAATAACGGCTACTGGAATCACATGAACGCTGGAAATTCGTCGAATTCGTCGAATCGTAGTTCTAATTATGCCGATTATTCGACAGAATCGCATTCTTTACCTTTCATTCCGTCCTATGGTATAGAACAAAGCGGACATTCTGCCAATGTTCAGACTAACTATAACAACAAGCCTAGAATTCAGGACGATGTTGTTCAATATGCTAATGGTATTCTTTATGAGCCTACCTATGTAATTACTCGTGCAGACGTACACAGCGAACAAAGTCCTATAAAACAGCAAGGTTCTTTAGATTCTCTTCCACCATATCCGGAAAATGGAAACGTTTCTCATTCAAGACAACCGAGTGAAGAGTTTCCGCCCCCTCCATATCCATCTATTCATTCGGTGTCACATTCCAGACAAGCTAGTGAAGATTTTCCACCTCCACCGCCACCTATCGATGAGAGTAATATTGGACACGTTCAAGAGAGTCAACAGCAATCACTTCAGCAGCAGTTCGCGTCGACTCAGCAACGTCAACACCGACTAGAGACTCAACAGATCAGTACTCTTTTCGCTCAGTTGCAGATGAAGAACGAACAGATTTTAGCTTCGGATTCGAAGGATTTAAAAACTAGCGAGGAACAGGAAAAAGAAGAGAAATCCTCGAGCGAGACTTGGTTGAAGGAACTCCAAGCTAAACAGGCAGAAAAACGAATGAAGAAGCAGGTTTCGCTCGAACAGGATATACCAAAAATTAGATCTCCATCTGTCAATACCAATCAAATGTCAAGCATAGCAAGAAGAACTAGCGATTTGATGATGAATAGTCTTGGATATGATACGGTAGGCCGGGATGTTACCGATTGTCCTAGAGTAGTGTCATCTGTCAAGGACATGGCAGCAAGATTTGAACAGAACAAATTACAAATCAGCTCGAAAGTAGACTCTGAACCTAAAAATCTTGTGAAACAATCCAATTCAAATTCTATCGCAACTCCTGCGATCGATACGTCTCACGAACATCAACAACAAGTAGAAGAAACGCGATTGAAATATTCTTCGGATAGTTTGAACGCTTTCCCTAAAGTGAATAATTTCACGAATCAAACAATTCCAAGTCCAAGCTTTGAATCCACGACTAATCAAGATAATTACATATCAACGATGACTTCTGATAATTCCTGCAGTGTTCAACAGAGTGGATTAAATGCAGCCATTCTCTCGATGTCCTTAACATTACCACATGAGAATGGATTACCTATCGATTATCCCGAAGATGATATCAGCGAGGTCGCCATGCAAAATACCATTCAAAACAAAACTATATTACCGAACGAAGAGGATATCGAATTGAGAAAAGTTAAGAGGAGGATAGGTAAAAAGAAGAGCGTGTCGTTTTGCGATCAAGTAGTTCTTGTTGCTACAGCTGAAGATGACGAAAAAGATTCGTATATACCTAATCCCATTTTGGAGAGAGTTTTACGATCTGCCATGAACAAGCCAGAATCTGCTCAAGTACTTCGTGAAATTAGGAATCTTCAGGAAGCTGAGATGAACAGGGAAAGTACACCAAGATTCCAGCAACAAACACTTCCTCTTAAATGCGAGGCTGACAGTGTACCGGCGACCCCATTCCAGGATCAGCTGAGAAGCGTCAATCCAATTTCGATTCCTGAAAATATCAAGCCGACGTTCGGCAGACAAAATTCTAATGACTCCATTGGTTCAATAGTAGACAAAAAAATGTGTGCATCTTATAATTCTGAAACACAGGATATAAGTAGAGAAACGTATCCGGGTATGATTATGTCTGCATCGAATCCACCACCAACTTCATATTCTCCACAACTTCAACAACAAATACGTTACTCTCAAAATGGATATCCGCAGTATTTGCCATCACAATCTTCCTACACGCAAACTCAAACGTCACATCCTAGAAATCAAAATGTTCCATTATCGCAGACACAGAAGCCAGCTAGTCCTTATCCTACACAGATGCATGGTAATCAGTATATACCGTCCGTGTCTCAGCAGCAAAAGAATTTGTGTCAGAAGAACACTTATCAGAAATATTATCAATTGGAACAGCAACACAATCAGATGAACAAGCAATTATCAGCTAGTGGATTACAGCAGCATCAAAACGGTCTTAATCAGAGGATTTCCAATCATAATGCTAGTCCGATAACTGTTCAGTATTCTCAGCAACAATTGAGCTATCCCTCGAATCAATCGCCAAGCCCATATCCGAATCAATACCCTCATAACAATTGTCAGAATTATCCTTATCAATCAGTGCCTCAATCAAATAGGATCAATCAACCCTTACCTCAGTATCAACCACCACCTAATCCACTATCGTCGACGACGTTATCTTATCAACAGAAACAACAGAACGTTCATAATTATCAACAGAGATATGACAATTATCAAAGACCATCCCAAAAGGATCAGCAAAACGTTTTAGCACCTAATCAAACTTATCCTAATCCTTTACAAAGTGGACAAATCCAATCGAACATGAAATATCCAGCTTATCAACACCCACCTCCTCCTAAACAAAACAAACAAATCCATTTTCTTTCTAGTTCGAAAAGTAGCTCACCTATTAGCCAAACAACGTCTTCCATGCAGAAACCAAGCATAGTTGCTTCGTTATCATCTAGGAGCGTACTTTGCGATCTCTGTCGACAAAAACAGGTGATGGAACCTGCAAAATATTGTTCCGATTGTGATTTTTACATGGCTCGTTTCCAGCCAAAAAATTGAACTCGTGTCCATAGTGTCAACTTAAAATTCGCCGTTAGGTGTTACGTTAATAGACTTTATGGAATAGTGTTCTTTGTTATGCCAACGAGCTTGGGACTACCTAGCGTCATATATCATTATTATTAATACGTAACTGGTATTAGTAGAAATTTTGTCACGAAATTATGGTAGTATTTGCATGATTTACTTGATTTAATGTTCAAAATTTTTCAGATAATTAAAAAGAAAATAAAAAAAAAAGATGCAACAAGTATCAAACTGAAGAGCTCAGAAAAAAACAATTATTGAGATCTGACAAACCTTTTAGTTTACCAGTTACAGATTAAGATAATCATTCTGTATATACATAAACTAATTATTAGATTCTGTAACATCGAATCAAAGACCTTCATCGAGCAGCTATTAACTCATTGACATTCGTATTACAGTATGTGTATTATGTATATTATTTTTATGTCTTTTAGTTTTTTTTTCTAGTTGTAGTTTTTTTAATTCATCGCCATACGGTAACGTAATTCATATACCGTATAGAGGTAGACAAAATTCGCGAATCGCATATAAATCTGTTAGATTAACAGGAATCCGTTTTTATAATTTTAATTATCTATTGTGTAAATAACTTACACTATCGTTCTCGAATTTTATAATATAGCTCTACAAATTATTATTATTATCGAACAATTTTGTCAATTAGAATGTATTTCCGAATCTGTTACAAACAAACAATGGTATTACGAGATTAGTTAGTTGAAAGAAAATGCAGAATTGTGATACTAGCAGTGCTACGTAGGATTTACTCCTAAGTTAGGATAAAATACGTAGGGAGATAATTCGGATAAAGATAATTAGAAATTAAGAAGGATAGAAAGAAAGAGAGAGAGAGAGAGAGAGAGAGAGAGAGAGAGAGAGAGAGAGAGAGAGAGTGTGTATATGTGCATGTGCATATGTATGAGTGAGATAAAAAAGCCTTGATCTCCAAGTAAGCGTGAATTTTATTTTATGTTAATGAATGTTAAAATGTTACATATTATTGTACTTATGTATCATGTTATGTCATACTCTCGTTTAGATCAATGTACAAACCTTCGTTTTATTTTACTTTATTTTTCTTTTTTTTATACTTTTTGTATAAGTATTTTGTTTTAAAAATACTTTATCTTTTTTCTTCCATACACAAACGTTTACTTTTTCTGCAGTTTTTTTTTTTTTTTTACTCTATTCCAAACCTATCCATGATATTACTAAATTTTAGATACAAAGAAGTTGATAGTAGTAGTAGCTACGATTATATATAATTTTTATCATTCAGGCTGTTCATTACTTTTTCTTTTATAACGATTTATATAATGGTTTACGCCAACAAAGAATCCAGTTGCAATACTTGACTTGTCAAAAATAATAATTAGTGAATAATTATATATTATATATTATCATAATAAAAATTAAATGAGTTTGCTTCCATACCATCTGTGAGATAAAACTCTTGGCATTATTCTTTTTTTTTTTTTTTTATGCTTTCTCTTATAGGACTAAATCCATTTTATATTATTACTATTATTATTAATACCATAATGATGCTAACGATTGGAATAAAAAACAAAAGAAAAAAATATATACTTAAATATCATATACATGTACGTTCTAAATCATATACAACGATGGTAATTTATAATAAACCCAGGCTAGATTAAATTAGGCAAAACCAAACCAAGCCGGTGAGTATAGATTTTTAAGAAGAATAAAAGGAAAAGGAGAAAAAAGAAAAGAGCAGCAAAAATTAAAAGAGGAAGGTCTCTTCCAAGGTTCCCATCCGAGACTAGTCATTGATAAAATTTAATAAAAGTAATTAATATAATAAATAAAACTATATAATTAATATATTTATCAATAAAAAGCAAATTTTGATATATTCAATATATTCATCTTACGAAATATAACTAACAATTTAAAATGTAATTAATTTAGTGTCTAACTGATATTAGATAGAAAAGAGATTTTCGAAAAACATTGAAATATGCAGCTATTCGCCCGGTAGTACTTGCGTTCTAACTAAATTATAT
>NC_057688.1:4835166-4839639 GCF_014466175.1 Vespula pensylvanica
TTGAAATATGCAGCTATTCGCCCGGTAGTACTTGCGTTCTAACTAAATTATATTGATAATTTAGTTATAGATTTTTGATATAATTTAGCAATAGATTTGAATATATCGCAAGTACTACCGACCCAGGTCCCACCGATTGGAGGTTGCTGCATTTGGGGACCCGCGGACTAACGGGGACTCTACTCTAAAGTTCGCGTAACCGGCGTGATCAGATAACGTTCTATAAAACGAAGTCCCCGGTAGGACTTTTAATCGCGCCCGAACACTCCCGTGAGTGTTAGAATAACGATGACTCTACTCTAAATCCGCGTTCGCGACGTTTCACGTACTAACCGAGAATTCAGGTGGCTAACAGGAGGAGGGTCAGTCCACGCTTACGGATAGCAAACCATACTACTCGGTAGCACGTGAACCGACACACGACCGGTCATTTATTCGTTTTAGCAATCAAACGAAGTCCATTACCGTAGGACTTTTAATCGCGCCCGAGAACACCACGTCTGTGTCCGCCGACATAGGCATGAGTGTTCTTCCTATCTTACCCGTATTCGCGTCTAACGATCGATTATGAACCGAACCTTTCAACGACATATCGGACTCGTCGATATATCGAAATCCATGAAGAGGAAGAGAAGCAGAAGAGAAAGCCGGAACATGCGCGCATGTGAAATATAGAAGATAGAATTCAGAAGAAAAGAGAGAAAGGATATCCGGAAAGTATAATCAAACACACGCACGTGTGAAAACGATGAAATTGAAAAGAAAAGATGGACATAGAATGTAGCTACACTCGAGCAAGACCAGAGTACGAAAATCGAGCTCGATTTTGCGGTACTGAAAGGGGAGACCCGCACAGAAGCCCACGCCCAAGGGCCCATCCCAAGGGACCCACCCGAGAGAAACTATAATAATTAATCTCGAATAATTATTATATAAGTATGCGTTTCAATAGTTATTCCGTTCAACATTTATTGCCGAATATACGGAAGATGTAAGAAAGAATGTAGACTGAACATATCTCGATATTTAATTGGAATTAGTGAGAAAGTGTTTTGGAAAAATCTTGAAGAACGCAGCCATTTGCTCGGGAATACTTGCAGCCTACAAAATTCTGAGATGTTACAAGTACCTCCGACCCAGGTCCCACCGCGTGGAGGTTGCTGCATTTGGAGACCCACGGACTAACGGTGACTCTACTTTTTACTATTACTACTACTATCAAGAAAGCAAAGCAACGGGGCGACCTCCACTCCCGACGAATTCAAGCCTCCAAACGCTAAAATTGCAGCCCCATGCGTCTCCGCATTTGGGAACCGACTTACGTATAGCTCAACTATCCAACATCGGAAGCTTCGATCACCACTTGAGCACGACCGATCGTGCTTTCGCGACAAACGCCGGAACCCAAAATTGAATCCTACCGCACTCACGGATACTTACGCGAGTATTCCGGAAACACTCACGCGAGTATGTTGAATACGTTGGAGCCAAGTTTGGACTTAATCGCGCCCGAGAACACCAACGCCTATGCCAGCCGACGTAAGCGAGTGTCCTTCTATCTTACCCGAACGGGAGAAAAGAAATCCTTCTACGCATGAGGTAGAAAGATTCTTTAAACACCCGTATAAAAATCTAAGTCCCTCGATGGTCCTTGGCCGATGAAACGCTTGCGGCACGTGGAAATACGCGGACTAACGGGGACTCTAAAATCTCTAAAATCCACGATCCGAGATGCTTTTCCGCTTCGGGAGTTTCGGGCTTCTCAGCAAACTGGAGATGTGTAAAACCCCGCTTACAGATTGCTCCACTGTCCACACCGTCGGCTTCAAACATCTCGAGACACGACCGGTCGTGTCTATCATTCGATATTTCAAAGATCAAAACGAAGTCCTCGGTAGGACTAAATCTCGCGATCGCGAACACCCACGCGTGTGCCGGCCGTCACACGCGTGAGTGTTTTCCCTATCATTCGCGTACGGAAGCAAGGAGACATATCCTTCCTGCATATAATAAAGATTATATGCAGAGAGGTTCCTTTAACTTCCGTGTAAAAATCCCACGATGATAGGTCCAGCGATCACCTAACTTGAAACAGAAAAAGAGCTAATTATATGCAAAAATAATATGCAATATTATATGCAATATTATATGCAAAAAGCCATTTATATATAAATATACATTTGAAATCAAAATACAATTAAACAATAATGTTAATGATTAAAAAATAAATTAATGATTAAATAAAATAAATAAAACAACAAATATACGATTAAAATTTCCCTGTAAAAATTTAATTTCGCGATGATCGGTCCCTCATTGATCTAACCTGAAACAGAAAAATAGTAAAATAGAAAGATGAGAAAGAAATGAGAAGAGGAAAAGAAATGAAGAAGAGAAAAAGGAAAAAAGAAGCCCGAAGTATTTGCGTAAGTGTGCGTGAGAAAAATAGAATTCAGAACGGTGTGCGTTTCAAAGATCGTTTCGTTCGATGAAAATCAAAATACTATGATTGTGTTCGATTTTTCCTAGTGAAAGAACGAAACCCGCCTAAGGCCCACACCCGAGGGCCCCTCCCAAGGGTCCCACCCGAGAGAAACTGGAATAATTAAAGTGGAATAATTCTGAATTTATTTCAATTTAAATTTATATAAATTTATATAAAGAGAAAGTCAAAATGAAAAATTCTCAAAATGAAAAATAATTTAAACGAATATTCTCTTCCCATAACGGGAGAAAGAACTTCTCTCAAATCTCGATGCGATTCTCTTCATTCTGTATGTACTTTTATTCAGTATATTTTTATTTATTCCAGCTTGTAGTCTCTTATAACTTCTTGTACACTTATAACATTTCTTATATTCTTATACTCTTACAACATTTTATACTCTTATACTCTTATAACATCTTGTACGTTTCGTATAGCTTTAATGTTAATGCTTTTAATATAGAATTTGATTTTATCAAAATAAAAAATTATGAATTTAATTGAATTTTAGAAAATAAAACGTAAAGGAAAGAAATTTACTACTTGACTTTAATAAGAAAAATGAATAAAATATGTAATAATTTTATTCGCGTACACGTGACAATGCGGGATACATAATGTAAAGATGGAATGTAACGTCGTCCGATTTTCTGACAAATCATTATTATCATTACATAAGAACATTTTGAGTGACCACATAGTAAAATTAAAATATGACTGAGAGCCATTTTCGAAAGTTCTGACGAACCTTCGAAAATAACTCAATAGTTTAATAGTTGCCCTCTTGTGTCACAATTTGTGGGCATATAGACTCCTCTTTGCTTTGTATCGTAAACACTACGACAGCATTCAATAACTATAGTTAATGAAAAAGAACTAAAACCATCTTTTACTTTAAAACATGGAAGAAAACTGATTAATATAACGTCACTCTAAACCAATCCTGAAACGAAAAATCGAAACGAAAAAAGCATTTACTAATGGTCACTCAATGCTCTTTTACTTATTAATTACAACCAATCAGTCGTGCCGATTCGGACATTTTGTCCTCGACATGATTGAATGATCGAAGGGACTTAAAAATTAACTTACTACTTAAGAAGTTCTGCGATGGCTCCAAAACACTCGACCGCGAATTAGGTCGAAATTGAGGGTGGATGATTCGTAGTTGGTTGAAAATGAGGTAGGTCGACATCGAAGTTGGTCGAGATTCTCTTCAGTGATGCACTGACTCGAATTCGCGGTAGTTATTTATTAACGAACGGTCACTGAATTTATTTCGCGAAACTCTACTATATATTATAAATACAGCCTGTGCGACTGTTAAATATACAAAATACTTTACGAACAAACACTGACTCTAAAGACTGCATTGCGCACGGTCTATGCAAAAACACTTATGGTATAAATCGCGAAACGCGAACGATCAAACACTTCTTCTCAACACTCCGCGATATTTTTATTTTAGCGATGCTAACACTCGATTACATCATTGCAACGCGCGCGATTGCAATAATGTTCTGAAACAAAAATATAAAGGAAATAATTAGTATCCCTGTTATAATATAAACTGTATAAATCATTCAACAAATATATGATAGAGAAATATACTTACTTTAAGTCTTCGTTAATACTGGCACGAACGGCATCCGCGAAAATTTCTAAGTTTCCTCGTCGAAATCCTAAGCACAACTGAGCTAGTAACTGTCAAAATAGGTCAAAGGTCTGATTTTGTTATCGTCACGGGTGGGAGATTATCCCCACTCACCATTTAATTCTAGAACAAAACAAATCGTATAGGATATTGAAAAACTGAATGATATAATTGTTTACTTACATTAACTCTTCTCTATAACTTGCGAAGCATGCGTACTGCGAATAGTGCGATTTGAATGGTGGAAATTCGTGACAAGACTGGACCCACTGTCAAAGGTGGCCGCCTTATATATCTTCACGAGTGACAGAGTATCCCCACCGCACCATTTAAT
>NC_057688.1:4839739-4846624 GCF_014466175.1 Vespula pensylvanica
TGACAGAGTATCCCCACCGCACCATTTAATTCTAAAACGATAAAAATCGTATAGGTTATTGAATGAATGAATGATCGACTAATGTACTTATATTACCTCTTCTCTTTTACTTACGGAGCGTGTGTCTGTGAGTATTGAGCGTGCACTCGTCGGCGTACAAAAGGAAACTAAGAAAATAATAATCATAGTAAATAAAAGTCGTGTATGTTACGTTACACGAAATCAATGACGCTGTGACGAAAATTGCGAAGTATTAAAATATTAAAATGAAATAATTTTGTTTCTCGCATGATATCGTCTTTGTGTTGTTAAACGAATGTATTATTGTTTATATATTAGCTTTTTGTAATGCACGTACATAGAAACTGTTTAAAGAATTGTAAAATTATAGAAAATATTAATTTCTGAGCTTTCGCTCTTAGAAAGATAGATTCTCGATATTCACTCCTCGGAATATAAAAAAAAAAAAACTAATTCGAAATTCTTATGCAGCTACATAGGAAATGTAACAAAAGAAATGAAATGTATTTGTTTGTGCTTACCTTTGCATCTAAAGGACGAATTTTTTAAAGAAATAACGAATGAAGCGTACTAATTTACACAGGTCAGTAGTTTCACAGATTGGAGCCAATGTTTTTACTCTCGATTCCATGGATCTGTGTGAATGTGTGCAGCATCTGTGTGACAGCAACGAGAGAGAATATTTTTGTTCGCAAATTTTCCGATGAAAAAGAGATATTTTTGCAAAAAGTGATATTGATCAATATCCTAATGCTTTTCAAAATTTATATAGATCAAAAATGTACGAAAATCTTCACTGAATCTCTGTTTTTTCTTACCTTATTCCGATCAATTTCTTCTTCCTTGCAGCTTCTTCTTCTTTCAAAGCCATTAGAAAGAACTTCTGCCTACCAACGAGTACATAATAAATACTTTCGAATAGAAATTATTTAATAATTTATATTTATAGGACAATCTATAGACAAATATAATTAAATATCTTTCCGAACATTTACAAGAGATATTAATCATAGAGAATTAAATTCATTGATTATTCGATTTATTACCTAGTCATTTCTTGACTCCCGAAGTAGGAGAGAGAAGCATTGGTTGCTACATTACGCGGGGATCTACGCATTTGGCGGGAATTTTATGATTTAATAGAAAACACTAAGACGTTTGATAACCATTCTCAATGATTTTTTTGCGATTGAATATTATATTCTGTGCTATTTTCTTAATAAAATATTAAGAAAAATTAATATATTTATTAGTGCGTTATATTTCTAAAATGACGCAGATGCATGTGCCGCTTCAAGCTTCACTAGCTAATTTCACGGTGTAGACGACGCCATTGTTGTTTCAGTTCGTATCAAGCAAACGCGTCGCCCCGTCCCTCTCCTTAATTAGAAGTAATTGGCAGATTTTTTCTAACGTACACCTGATTATTATACACCAATCGATAGTTAAACACGCGATTTTTAAGAGGCCGCGTTCGCAAGTCGAGATATTACGGCGTTTAAAAGATATTCACGAAAATAAAATCGACCTTTCGTTGATCTCCCGGAATGCTATTGCGTCGAATTTTTGTTCATTTTTCCTTTTTGTTAATTTCCACAATATCCTCACTTCTCTCGCTTTTTAATGATACTCCGATCAACAATTTTGCGTTTATAATTATGATTGATCGATATTTCGTATTATATTCAATTTTCATATATATTCATACACGAGCACATACACACATGTATAGACTTTTTACATAATTTATGTACACATCACTCTTCTAATCTTCTCCTTTTTTCACATACACTTTACATACACTTTTAATTGTATCCTATATTAATTGAGGTTTCACGAGATAGAACAGTAGAGCGTCGAATTAGAATCAGTGTTAGTGCATCGTTTTTCGTGTGTCGGAATCAAGAGGATGTTCGTTGTTTGAAGAATCAACGTCTACTGTCGGTAAGTCAACTTCTTTCTTTGTTATTTCCTGAGTAATCGTGAAGGATGAGAAAACATAATCCGTGATTGTATATAATGCGATCGAATGTTGGTACTTTTTGAAGAATGTGTGCTTGTATAATATACGTAGTTATGTGCGTATGGAGATACAGTTTTTACGAATGTTCATTGTATGTTTTCGGTGCTTTATGTCGAGCTCGACGTTCATTTGCATGTGTGTACTCATTATGTGAAAAAATTTCTGTACTATTTTTCTTTTTTTGTCATCTGCTTTCGCTTCGAATTCAGGTACTTTCGACGAAATAATATAATAGATCAGTAAGCCAGTCCAGTTCTTGGAATTTATATAGGTTAGTACTGTCTAAAAATAATACGTATTTTCGTGATTTAATTGCGTTGACTATATACATTTCAATTTATTAGTTCTCTATGTACACATTACATATGTATCATTTCTTCTTCGTTCCTTTCTTCTCGATAGTCGCGCTTTCTCGATTATATACAATTATTATCGACATATGGTATATTATTGCGATCGTGATTACTCGATATGTGTAAATAAAAATCCGAAGAAGTATAATTTTTTTCATATATTTACAGGATACATATGACTCATATATATATATACGTGTAAATACATCAAATCATATAATTATTTCGATTTAAAAATTGCTCATTATTTCGCGCGTAATATATAAAGCATAGAGATAATATAGGTACTAATGATACAAGTGCGTATCTATTTAATGTTTCTGTATCGTTAAAAAATATAATTATTTCATTAGAAAATTATTATCTATGTTTAAAATTCGAATTAATTATATTTGCCATCTATATCCTATTACTTACGCACTTCTATTATATTTTTTATTATTTTTAATTGAAAAATGTAATATTTGATTAGACCCGCGTTGTAGCTGTGATGACGTCACAGGATCTACTTTCCTTCCTTCCAGTGGTTTAGTCGCCATCTTAGACGCAGTGACAAGTGTACACGGTGTTTCGTCGCTCCGTATAATAACAGGTAATTAATAAATTTTTTCTAACGTACACCCTCTTCCTATATATCAATCGATAGTCGAACGCAAGATTTTTACGAGGCCGCATTTTTAAGTCGGCACATTATCGCGTTTAGAAGATATTCGCGAAAATAAAATCGATCTCGTAAATCGTCTCGGAAAACCATTGCTTCATACTTTTTTTTTTCCTATTTTCTAGCTTTATTTTTACGATATCGATACTTTTCTCGCTTTTAAACTTCGTCTTGATTAATATTTTGTGTTTTTTATTGAGATCGATTGATATTCTTGTATCATATTCAATTTTCATATATACTCGTTACACGTACACATATACATATACACGCACATATATTTACACATCTGTGGATATTTCGTGATGTATATACGTACACACACACTTTCATATACTGTGTAATATGATATCTATTTTTTCAGATTTTCAAGAATTCTACGAACGAGAATACACATTACTACGCTTGTTTATATACGTCCTTTTTTCTGTGTATATACACACAGGTAAGTTTATTTCCTTTTATTAATGTAGAGTGAGGCCTAATAGAGAGAGAGAGAGAGAGAGAGAAAGAGAGAGAGAGAGAGAGAGAAAGAGAGATATTTGTATATTCAGTACTAATGTATTTCCAGAAAATTCTCCGGTCAAAAAACAAAATAAAAATAATGAAACCTTTGACTCTCTCAAGCATACGAAATAAGTCTTCATTCTTATACAGTACTTCGGCGAGTATAAATCTACGAAATAATTGATTAATTTCGATTTCATTACAAACTTTATTACCAAACATTTTTATTTTAATTTTATCAGGATTAATTTAATATTAATTAGCAAGTTCGTTATTACATAGAATAGTATACAAATTTGTATAGTTTTTAGGTCATCCATTATCGAATTTATTACTCTTCAATCAGAAACTCTTTATACAGAAAATATTTTATTCTTTCTTGTTCTATAATTTCTTGTATGTTTCTGTTTTTCACTTATAAAATATTAATACTTATAAAATATTAGAATCAGTGTTTGTTCGTATAGTTGCTATTTATTTTTATATTTATATAAGTTGATTACGTAAAATTATATTTAATATAAATTCGCGAATTAAAGTCAGTGTTTGTTCGTATAAAGCATTATTTTGATTTTTATTAAACAGTCACACTGACTGTTCGCTTATTAAAGTCAGTGCATCATTGAAGATGATCGAGAAATTAATATACTTCTTCTATGGAATAATATTGGTAAGTTAATTTATAAATTTGATATCTAATAATTTCATAATTATTCTACTGTAATAAATTTAATAAAAATTTGTTTACAATCTTTTTACAGATTACCATTATGATCGTGCTTTAACAGTTTACAACGAGGTTGAGCTACTTCATTTTCAATTTACTTCAATATCAACTGACTTCATTTTCTACTTTTTATGGATCATCCTTCTTTAATTTGGAATTACGTTGCAAACGAGTATTTTGGAGCCATCGCAGAACTTCTTAAGGAGTGAGTAAAAAAATTTTTAATCCTTCCAGTGCTCCATCATGCCGAGGACGAGTTACTGGTTGTAATTTTTTAAATAAATTATTGACGAGCATGACCGTAGATAATTCCTCATTTGGATATTTATTGTGCATGCTTGTTTTTATCAGCTCAGGATAGGGTCTTCTTGTTTCATCGGTTCGATTAATTAATAGTGCATTTTTTTGTTCTTTCTTTTTTCTAATTTGCTCGTGATGTTAATGTTGAAATTGAGCATTCATTTATCCAATATTTTTTATCCAATTCTACCTGAACATTACAGTACCTTAAATGTTATATTATTAATCATATTTCGGTACATAAATAGATCAGATGTATAAGAATTTTTTTAATAATTTCTTAGAGAAACGCATTGAAAATTTTTTATTTCTTTATTATTTTTATTTATTCTTAATTATTTTCATTTATTTTTATTTAGTTTTATCAAGCTATTCAGATTAAATATTATATTTTCTATTCTACTTATATTCATCATTATAATCGCGTATTTTAAAACTAAAAATCTGTTAAATACGTACAATGAGTTCCTTAATAGAGAGAGAAAGATAGCGTGTAAATAATAGCTTTGATGTAGCCTCACCAATTGTTAAATAATTCTTGGAAATGAGTCTTCGGCAAGCAACAAAAGAAAAAGCAATCGTAACGTGATAATATTCTATTATAGGTATATCTATATATACGTGTATTTGTATACGCTGTACTGTACGGATCTTAAGAAGTATCAACAATAGTACATGTAAACAATCAAAGAACGACCGAGAGGACGACCTCCTTAGTTCGTCTCTAGCCAGTTCTCGTTTGTACAAGCAGCCTTCCAGACGTGTTCAGACTTGCTCCTGCTTCTTCAACTTTGGTTCGTCTAATTTCTCATTTACATTATCTATAATATTTTATAAGCTTCATTTAATCATTGACGATTTATTAATCTTATTTTATATCGTATTAAACTTCAATATACACTATTATATGTTGAATATCCGACTTACATTTACACATGTATGGACAGATTTATATATATATATAAATTTACTTAATTACTTTTTCTATATTAATAATCTTTTTGAATTTTGTCTAGTTCTTATTCGTCGTATTTAACTAATCTTGAAAATAATGAATAGCAATTAAAAATTATCCTGTAGTTTCTATTACTTTTTGTTCTTTTCATACAATGTATAAAAGTAATCTTTAAGAAAATTTAAGATGCGAATCATATATATATATATATATATACATATATAAATTATATGTGATCTGTACATACATTCATATATACACACATTTATACATATAGATACAGAATCTTATCCTCTATAAATAATAATTTGAATATTTTCAGGTTATTATTCGTCATATTGGTCAATGTAATATTCATCAATTCGTCTGGACGTCTACGCATTTGGTAGCAGTTATCATATACTTCCTCCTAGTCTTCATATATAAGTATACACAAATAAGTTTATCGTTAAGATATTTTTATTTCATTTTAATTAATATAAAAAATTCGATATTAATTCTATCAAACTATTTATTGTGTTATACGACTTCATGTCTTTTATAATAGTCTTATAAGTTGCTTTATTATATCTAGAACTTTTATTATATAATATTTTATATGGTTTTTAAGAAATTTATATATGGATCTCCATACGCAGCTACCTCCTTGTGGTGGGATCCGGAAATCGGTATTGCGAACGTTCGTATATTTTATATTATACAACGTACGCACTACCGAGCCAAAGGCTGACGTTCGGTGCATTAGAAAATAATTTTGATTGTATTGTAATTTATTCAAAATTTGTTGAAACATATTTTACATTGAATTTGAAGAATATTAAGAAGCACCGAGAACAATAAAAATTTCATTAAAGTATAATCAAAGTTAGAGTAGAATAAAATTTCAAGATACGTTTAATCGTTTAATTAATATTATAAATGTTATAATTTCAATTTTACTGCTCCTTGTCTAGTTTTACTTTAATGCTATATCTATTCTGATTTATAGGTATCCACGCAATTAGTATACTTCTGTGAACATATCCCTATCGCGATTATATTTATTTTTAAACGATATGTACAACGCGAATTTGGTCGTTTGCTTTTACATATTCATTTATTGTAATATAGTTTACAAGTATTGCAGTTACATCTTTTGAATAATATATTTTTTTTTTTGTATTGTTATAGCATACAAAAGATGTAATATAAATTCATAATTTTAGATCATGTAATTTGAATAATATGATATATGATATTTAATATATAATATTTAGTACATAATATTTAATACAATATAAATTATAGAAGTAAACGCCACAGCTTGCTTTAATCATTTTTATTCAACAGGTCTTCAGT